>NC_137065.1:12382041-12424541 GCF_032717465.1 Coenobita brevimanus
ATATTAGAAATAGATCGGTGGGAGGTGGAACTATTTAAAATATGTCAACTGTCAACCCAAATTAATATGACAATATATACATATTTACTGTTCATAAAAACCATAACCACACAGTAAAAAAGTCACATCACTCTGATCAGTGCGGTCTCTCTCAAGAAAGCCATCAATTTATCAGTCATAACAAAGTCCCCATCACCCAGGATGGTGGAAAGGGTGAAGGGGACGTCTACTGCGCCGCAGTAATTTATAAGTGAAGCACATTCACTAATAAATCGCCGACAGCGCAGGATGATATGACTGATAGATAACACCGCATTACAGATGTCACAGTGCGGTGGGAAGCGTCTTTCCATATATGGTTTAATGTGGGTTAAAATGGTGGCATTGAGCCGTAACCGTGCCAACACTTTTTCTTCTAGGCGACTGGGACGGTTGGCAGTGTCCCAGTCGCCCAGGTACGGCTTACAAGTTGGAATATTTAGTCTGGTCCACTGACCTTGCCACAGAAGATTTATTGATTTCTTTCCGAGAGAGAGACTCGACCGTAGATCACGAGGAACGTCCCAAGTCTCCTCGAGCTCTACAGCCGACTTTGCAAGTAAGTCAGCCTGCTCATTGCCGTAGATACGACAATGACCAGGCACCCAGATCAGTGTGAATGACTTGTTGCATGAATGCAACTTATTTACGATGCGGCCCTGGATCTCGTGAGAGTCCGTAGTGCAAGATGCAATTGCCTGAAGGGCTGATTTTGAATCTGAAAATATGACAAATGAGTCATGCCTAGAACTGAGAGCATAGTCTATGGCTTTGTCAATAGCAAAAAGTTCTGAAGTAAACACAGATGTATGAGTCGGCAACCGATACCTGAGGGCACATTCAGTCGACCACACACTTGCACCCACACATTCAGTCGACTTGGAGCCGTTGGTGTACAATTGATGGGACCCCAAGTGACGAACAATGATGTTACGAAACAAGTGGTGGACCTCCGCCTCCGGCGCCTTGGCCTTTGGTGCTGGGAGCCATGATACATCCACTGTAAAGCTGGGTGGATCCCAAGGCGCTATATTTTTTAGCACCAACATGTCACAGTCACTGGGGTCCACACCAAGCTCCTGAGTCAGTAAGTGGAGGAGAGCGGCAAGTGGCCGACGCACCCCCCGCAGAAGGTGGTGGTATTGACACGGGGGGTACAGGCCACATTGCCGATATTACTTTTCCTTAATGTTCGTAACCCATACGATAATGCCAGGTGGTCACGGCGAATACGGAGGGGAGGCACTTTCGCCTCCACTTCCATACGAGCTACACGGGTACACCGGACAGCTCCGACACATTCGCAAGCATTTATTCTGCAACACTTCATATCCTTTTAGCGTGGCATCAGATGCCGAGCCATACACCTGTGCCCCATAGTCTAGCTTCGATCGAATAAGGGACTTATACACCATTAATAAAGATTTTCTGTCAGCACCCCATGTAGTACCCGCTAGGTACTTAAGGACATTTAATGGTTTATCACAACGAGCAAGCAAAGTATTAATGTGAAGTTTAAAATTCATTCTGCAATCAAAGTGGAGGCCCAAAAACTTTACAGAATTTTGAAAAGGTACCGCTTGATTATCCAAAAATAAACGCAAATCGGGGACGTTACGAGTTGTAAAAACTTAAGCGGCACACTTACGGACGGAAAACTTAAATCCCCACTGCAAGGCCCATTGGTGGACGGAGTCAAGGGCTGCTTGAATCCGTCCAGCCGAAAATTGTGCATTACGGGAGGAGTGCCATATTGCACAATCGTCAGCATAGAGCTAGTATTTAAGATTCCTGGGGATGGGAGCTGATGACAGAATATCATTGATCATAATACTAAATAAAGTAGGACTAAGCACACTTCCCTGCAGCACCCCGTTTTCCTGGATAAATATATCCAATGTTACGTTACGGGGTAATTTGACAGAGAAAGTCCTGTCCCTTAAGAAATTTGAAGTAAAAATAGGCAAATTTCCTCTTAAACCATAAGCATAGAGCCTCATTAGTATACCATGTCGCCATGTCATGTCATAGGCTTTATGGATGTCCAAGAACACCCCTATCATGAATTCTTTATTGGCAAATGCCTCTGCAATACAATGCTCCAAATTCATTAAATGATCTAGTGAACTTCTGTATTTACGGAAGCCACTTTGTTGATCATTTAACAAATTCTTCGACTCTAAAACAAAAAGAAGCCTATTGTTTACCATTCGTTCCATGACCTTACATAGGCAAGAAGTCAACACAATAGGACGAAATGAAGTGGGATTCATAAGACAACCAGCCTCTTTGGGTAACGGTACGATGTGCGCAAAGTGCCATGAGTTTGGGAACGTTCGAGATGCCCAAATCTCATTGTACAATGCTATCATCTTAATCAGGTTGTCCTGATTAAGATGCTGGATCATACCGTACATGATGGTGTCTGGTCCAGGGCTGGTGTCTTTACAGGATTTAAGGGCAAGGAGCAGTTTATCTAGCGTAAACTCTTGGTTGTACGGGGAGTCTACGTCTTCTGTGGCAAAGTCAATAATCTGTAGCTCAGCCATGTGTTTATGATGTTGGAAACGTGGATCAAAATTGACTGAGCTACTTACATGAGAAAAACTCCTGGCGAGGATGTTAACAACGTCCACGGGCTCGTCATAGATGTTATTATTTACTTGCAAGGTGGTGACTGGGAAATATGGGCCTTTATTATTTAATATTCTTATGGTGGACCAGACTTTACGTAATGGTGTTGTACGAGTCACCGTGGACACAAAGGACCGCCAGGAGTCACGTTTGGCCCTTCTTATTATTCTCCTAGCCTCAGCCCGTGCCTATTTGTATGCAATAAAATTTTTCTCAGTGGGCTGACTATCAAAAATCCTGTATCTCCTATTGCGTTTTCTTAATGCTTGTTGGCAATCCGGCGTCCACCAATGTGCTCTATGCTTCACATGAACTGTAGAAGTCTTATGAATAGCAGCCTCAGCTGTGTGTAATATGGAAGTAGTTATAAGGATTCCATAAAAAATCTTGATGTATACCAGGAGAGGCCAAAGATAAGTCAATGGCCGAAAAGTTACCAGTACGATCATCTACACGAGTCGCTCTACCATCGTTCAGAAGACAGAGGTTGGACTGTAGTATTAGGTCGGCTACTTGCTCCCCATGACCATCAATCCTCAAGCTACCCCATTGATAGTGATGGGCGTTAAAGTCGCCCAACACTAACTTATTTCCAGGTAGATGTTCAACTAGTGAATTTAAAGCATCACAATCAATGGGGCCATGTGGAGGACAGTACAGAGAGGAAATAGACAGCTACATGTTATTAAATTTTACTCTGCACGCGACAGCTTCCAGAGTAGAATTTAGAAGCACTTCCTTTTGTGGGTGTAATTTGTGTGTGTATATGGCAACTCCGTGACCTTCATATCTTCTCTACGAGTGATAGTGTTTGAACTGCGGAGGATCAGGGTGATCCTCCAGGCGGGTCTCCTGTAAACAAACAACGTCTGGCCTGTGTATGGACAGCAAGATTGCTATATTGTGTAACTTATTCCCGACACCTCTACAATTCCACTGTAGTATAGTGAATGCGGCGGTTTAAGATTTACGAGGGGGGCCAGTGTGTTTAGTTTTTTTATGCCCCCCGCGACCAGGCGAGTAGCCACCGGAGGACCTTTCCCGGTGTTTGCTGACGGAAACCTCCATATTATCGTCAATAACAAGGCTCCCAGATTCCACCGAGGAAGAGCTATTCTTCCTCTCCCTCGCTGGGCTAAGAGCAGGGAGGACATGAGGACGTGGCTTTGAAAGGGTAGTGAAGTTACGTTTTACAGTCTTGTCAGGCTTCGATTTAGGCTTGACTGACTGAGAAGCAGCAGTGGCGTGTGAGTATGATGAAGCTTTAGGGAGGTCAGTTAGAGAGTTGGATCATACAGGAGGTTTAGAGGTGGAGGTGGAGGTAGAGTGAGTGACTTGATTAACAGGCACGAGATCAGTCTGCGTCTCCACAGTGCACATCACAGGGCGGGACATCACTGCCGAAGCATAGGACCTATTCGGTGGGGGAGTTGCATGCAACTCCTTCACCTTTTTCCTTGCTTTGTAGAAAGAGATGCCCTCAGTCGCCTTCACCGCACAGACCTCTTTCTCTTCCTTCCACTTGGGACAATCCCTAGAGGAAGTGAAGTGAGCACCCTTGCAGTGAAAGCAGCTGACACCCTCTGATGTGCAATGTTCAGCATCATGACCTTGCGTTGCGTACTTGCCACAGACTGATTGAGAAGCCCAACAAGACTTTTTATGGTGTCCATATAACTGACATCGTAAACAACGAAGTGGGTTAGGGATGTATGTCCTTACGTTAATAATTTCATACCCCACTTTGATATGGGTTGGGAGAGTCACTTTACCGAAAGTCAGTATAACAGTTGCCGTTTTCGTCCTCCTGCCCTCGGAAAATCTCGTGATGAAACGGGTTTCAATTACATCTTCATGAGCAAGTTCACGTCCTCTTCCATGACCATGAGGTCCCTGCAAGCGATGACTCCCTTGCAGGAATTCATGGAGTGAGGGATCGTCGGCACAACATCATAGCAATGGAATTTGCTCATCTTCATCAAATTCTTAACCTGGGACGAGTTTGCAGTCTTTACTAGGAGATCTCCACTAGCAAGTTTTTTGACCTGTTCTACCTCTCCTGCACATCCATCAATCACCTTCTTGATAATGAAGGGATTGAGGCTGGACAGGGGAGTAGAACCAACCGCGTGCAGCAAAACAAAACTGGCATTTCTAACGTCAATGTCTAGCAGAGGGCGTGTCCGGGGCCGTTCAGTCTGGGGGTAGTCCGTCCGTGAGACAGTCGGGGGTCGGTCAGGACTACCTCCCCCCCTGAAGGGGGGGGAGGCAGCAGTGGCGTCCACCATAGTGACCGCTTCCCCCTAGAGGGGGAAGTGGGAAGAAGGAGAAAAAACAAACAAGGGACAAGAAAAACAGGACAACACACCTATGGCTAAGATTGCCCACTCAAACCACTCCAGGGAGGCCCGACCGTGTTACTTCACACCCCAGAGCGATCAGTGTGGGGGACCCTCCGTGGGCGAGTAAGCAAAGGTAATCTTAGTAAATAGATATAGACACTTACTATATCTCTATCAAGGGTAGGGAGGAAAATTAGTACTAGCTAATCCTAATTTTTCCGGTGTATTTACAAAACTAATGCCGGTGAGGCAGCCCTATAGCTAGAGGAGAGCACAGAAAACACGTCTTTAATCTCCACGACCATGCATCAAAGTCCGATGTGGTGAATGGAGAATTCACTTGTATACATTGGGTGGCCTGAGGCTTCAGAGTGTTCACGGATCGCTGAATAGCCAGGTTTCAGTAAAGGAAGACCCGTTCTGTGTGACCTTCCACGATGCTCCGAAATCCTGGCGATGAGGTTTCGTTTGGTTTGACCAATATAAGTAGAATTACATCTACTACACGTAAACTTGTACACCACCGATGACAGCAGAGAATCGTGGATGCGGTCTTTGATCTTGAAGTGGTCGGATAGCACTGATGATGGTGATACCTGTGGATAATATTCAGAGATGAGTTCCCTGACTTTAATCTTTACTCCAAAGGAAAGAGGTCCTCAAAAAAGGGTTACAATATAAACAAGAGCTTTAGAAAGCATAATTTTAACTTATTAAATCAATATCAGCATTTCTATTTTTTTTTGCAGTTGACCACGTTTTTTTTTACCCTAAAAATTACCTGACTGTTGACCTATATGTTAAATGTTAAGGCACATCCTTTCCATATATATATATATATATATATATATATATATATATATATATATATATATATATTTTTCTCTGAATTCAATTGTATGTTCACTTGATTGAGAAATCTAAATATCATTACTTATTCTCTTTGGTAAATCTAAGATATCAATTTTTGTGGGCTGATGATGGCTAGAGCAAAGCCGAAACGTTCCCAATTAATAAACAAGATGTTCATTCCAGCGCTGGTATTCATCTTCCTTATCAGACTTCACTTCCCACCTGGGGAAAGTATTGCTTCTTTATATATAAAATATATATATATATATATATATATATATATATATATATATATATATATATATATATATATATATATATATATATAATTCCCTTTTCAACATAACCCTTAATGATAGTTCTTCAAGGGAACACTGCTTTGTCTTGGTGCTGAAGCCTGTGCATTCCAGTCATCAAAGGAACTATACTAATCACGTGCAACCACACTGGGAAGTTTCTTTACTACAGATCAGATGAAAAGTGTTCTCCTGACACTAAGTGCCTGAACTGGACATACGAGGCATCAACTCAAATCTTTTTCTAATTGTTCACTATCTTGCGGTTCTACCAGGTTCTTTTCATTGGATAGGGAAGGAGTTGAGAGACGATCGTATAACCGGTTAGCGAGGTTGCCCGGCTATATCGATGCCACCACGTGAAGGGGTCCCTCACCAGCACAAGCCTCTTTCTAAACCACAAACACGAGTTCCGTCAAACCATGGTCCTTAATTTTCAGCAGCGATGCAGCAGATGACTTTGGCGTAGTCAGCTCTGATCCGGAGAAAGAGGTGTCAAGAATATAGGATTTGGAAACGAAACCTTGGAATGAGCAGTCGGCATGAAGAGTACTGTCGTCTCTCCTGTTTTTCTCTCCATCTATCTATCTATCTATATACCTAGGCTGCTTTCCCCACAAAACGAGAGATAGCTGAGACAGGACAACACACTCCCAATGTAATCATCCACACAAACATATTCATTCGCATCTTAGACCCAAAAAGGAGAAGGGACAGACCCTCACCGCACCACACTGCACGAGGGTCCAGTGCGCAGTATTATCAGCGACATCCGCTGCAGGGCAACACAGAAGAGCTGGTTTACCCCTGCCACATCATAATGGATCCATCCCTTTACCCTAACCTGACTTGATCACCTGACCAGACCAAATGCGGGAGCATATCCCCTCAGGGCTGCGTCATCATTTATTCATTCACAATTTTTCTCAAATCATTTCTCTCACGTGGAGCCACTCTTCCTTGCTCAACAGACATCCCTCTCGCATCCAAAGCTCTCTTCACATTATCCATCCATCCTATTCTCTTCATGGACTTTGAAAATCAGTATGGTGAGTCCGCGGCAACTGACAATGACGACACTACCAGGCCACATATAACATCATAGATGTCGGCTGCTGCGGGTTTAACACACTAAGGGAAACTAAGTCATTGCAGAGAAAACGTAGGAGTGTTCTGAGAGACATGGAAAAATATTGATGGGTGTTCCGTGGAGCGATAAAAGAGAACCCTTCTTCACAATGGCTCAGACGAAAGTAGAAGATTTAAGGAATCGAAAATAATAATTTTTCATGCAACGAAAACATAACCAACGACTAAATACCCCAAAAGTTCACCCTTACACGGGAGATCATACCAATGGAAAACTGAAGATCCATTCATCCTGGAATGTTACTGGTCCACAAAGGAAAATACAGGCTGAAGAAGGCAGTTCCGGAGCTGACCTGCTGAATACATGAATGGCTGAGAGTATCGGTTAACTCTTGCATTAGACAGCTGGACAGAGAAGGGGTGAGAGTGTGCTGCCCGAAATGTGCTACGCGCCTGCCAAAATGGACGAGCGGCGCAAGTAGACGTTTCAGAAAATCAATGAAAGAGCGATGATGCTACAGAATGACCACAAAGAAAGCTTGAGATGAAGGCACAAACAGGGAATAAACCATAAAAAAGCACTTTGGAAATCAAGAATTTTTGCCAAACACGGTGGAAAGCTTTGGCTATGACACGTGCAATGGAAAAGGTTTCGCCACAGTCCCAAAAGGAGGATGGCCAAAAATCATAAGGCAAGGTGTACATCAGCAGTGTGGCATCCCTAGAAGAAAAAGTTTATGAGAGGACAATGCTTCAGAATATTTTAATTAAACATACCCTCAAACACTTCACAAAAATAAGACTCTGAGGCACTTGGGCGATACTGAGAGGGTTAGGAACGACAACCTCTTTTCGGAAGAGGTTGAATGAGAGCAAACTTCCAGCAAGAAGGTAAGACACAAGTTGACATGGCAAAAGACAATATCTAGACAGGGTGCCAGCACAGACACAGCTTATGAGAGCAACAGGAGGTACCCCATCAAGTCCATACGCCTTGTGGGTGTTATGACCAGTGAGCTTGGAAAATACGACCCCTCAACAAATTGTAATAACAGGCATCAGGATGTCACAGGGGTAAGAACATAGAGAGATGGCACAGGAATCGTCCAAAGTGGATGTGGGCAGGTCACATCAGTTGCAGTAATAATAAAAGATGGTCAACCAAGTTAACTAAGTAGTAGCCCATAGATGGAGTACGATAACGACTCAATAAGAAATACGATGGAAGGGTAAAATAAGATTTGTTAGGACTGAAAGGAGCAGATCAACAACCAACAGGTTAGAGTGAAGAAAGATTTTCGACATTTTTTTTTTTTTTTTCAGGACGTGAAATTCTGGCAGATGATTGTAACAAAAAATGGTGAAGACGAAGTCCTACTTTCCATCGTTGTTTCCTAGGGGTTCTGAGGATATACATACATACATACATACATATATATATATATATATATATATATATATATATATATATATATATATATATATATATATATATATATATAGACATATACGTCTGTGTGTGTGTGTGTGTGTGTGTGTGTGTGTGTGTGAGAGAGAGAGAGAGAGAGAGAGAGAGAGAGAGAGAGGGGGGCGGCCGAATGCTTTAATGGTGTCTAATGTGTATCTAAGCGTGCCTAAGTGGGCGGCCACACTTTGCCACAAACATGTGATCGTCAAGAGGAAACGAGGTCCAGGGGTCCGTCCAACGATAAGACCTAGATACTGAAGCGGCTCTAACCCGGTGCGTCGCTTCGTCTTGTCGATCACATGTTTCCAACAAGTGTGGCCGCACCTAACACCAGCTTGAAGGCTTCTGCTCCATGTATTTAAACATGTGTTCTTCCTTCCACACGCATACCGTAGGCAAATGATTCACGCCACGCTAGCAGATGGTTATTAACTTCATTACCTTAAGAAATACGTTCCTAAATTCACCAGCCTTATCTTACCATTCAGCAAATTACAGGAGTAATTGGCAGTGTCAGATGTGTTAATGTTTTTGGAATTATTAGTAAGAAGAGTAAATCTACGAGACTGAGGTTTGGATGAAAAAATGCGCGATAAGTGAGAATTCTGGTGTGTGGGAGGAGGAGGGAATGAAGGTCACAAGTTGGTGGTGTTGCTATTGATCGGAAGACTGTGACTATAAGTAATAGATAATAAAACGATAATAATAATTAATAATAATAAAGATAATAATAATTATTAATAATAATAAAGATAATAATAATGAATAATAATATTACTAATACTACCACTACTACTACTACTACTACTACTACTACTACTAAGAAGAAGGAGAAGAAGAAGAAGAAGAAAAAAAAAAATAATGCAAGTAATCATAATCATTATCATCATCATCATCATCATCATCATCATCATCATCATAATGACAAAAATAACAATAATCTATCTATCTATCTATCTATAGCCCGACGCCCTAATCCCGCAAAGGGTGGCCGCAGACAAAACGCCTCCAAGTCACTCTGTCATCCACCATTTGACTCCCCTCCCCCCAACTCACCCCCCCCTCCCTCATATACCTCTCAATAATAATAATAATAATAATAATGATATTAACAATAATGAGAGAAACAGTAGTCGAGTGTCACAAATCGTCTAAAGCACTCAGGTGTGGTGTTCCTCAGGGTTCTGGTTCTTCACGGAGTCTCTCTCTTATTCATCAAGTATCAAAAAATCATCTTTACATCCTTCCCTCTTTATATTTTGAAACAATGGACCTATGAACATATTTTAAAGTAACTCCACTTAGTTATACATGGCCAGTAATGTAATAAGTACTTGAAGAAAATAAAAAATGTTAAATACGAAGTAAACAAGTCAGTTACAAATATTCACCTAAAAAAAACACGATAAGCAAAAGTCAAAGTGAAAACACCTGTCACCTGTGTAATGAAACCACCTGTCACCTGTGTAATTATATTATTCTGCTTAACTGTATCTATTACCTTGTTACATACTGAGGACTCACACTCCTGTCAAACTAACAGGCGTAGAATAAATGACGAAAATATTACGATAGAAGTACTGATTGATGGACTTGGTGAGACGAGGTATTTTATTACGTTTTTCATCAGAATAGTCTTTATTTTTATACTTTAGCTGGAAAATCTGGCAGTAATGAGGTTAATGAATGCAAGATCTAATCCAAGTCTCTCCTAAGGTATATTAAATCGTCTGCAGATACCTAGAACAAAACAAACAAAATATCTTTATGAGACCATTACGTCCTATCATTTAGTTTCCTAAATCTTGTGTGTGTGTGTGTGTGTGTGTGTGTGTGTGTGTGTGTGTGTGTGTGTGTGTGTGTGTGTGTGTGTGTGTGTGTATGTATGTGTGTGTGTGTGTGAGTGTGTGTGTGTGTGTGTGTGTGTGTGTGTGTGTGTGTTTAAGTTCTGTTCTCGATTTTTTTTTAAACTGAGATAAAACAGTGTGTGTGTGTGTGTGTGTGTGTGTGTGTGTGTGTGTGTGTGTGTGTGTGTGTGTGTGTGTGTTTAAATTCTGTCCTCCAAGTTTTTTTTCTGAGATAAAACAGTGTGTGTGTGTGTGTGTGTGTGTGTGTGTGTGTGTGTGTGTGTGTGTGTGTGTGTGTGTTTGTGTGTGTGTGTTTAAATTCTGTTCCCCAAGTTTTTTCTTACCGAGATAAAACATTCTGGGAACAACGTAAATCTTAACTAGTAACAGCAGATCACCTAGCAAAGAGGTACAGCTCCGTTCAGAAGTTCGTACTACGGCCAGTGTGGAAGGCGCTAGTCTCTGGCCCTCCTTCCCGTACGACAGGTTACAGCTTCGAACCTCCCGCGAGCAACCAGAATTTAGCTGGTATCAAAGCAGTGTCATTTGCACACCGATTGTTAAATGAAATGAAAATTTTATTTTCATACTCGTACATATCGTTCAGTCTTACTGCTGATTGATGAAATAATGTTTTTATTCACCTGCCTTAGAAAATATAATACAATAATAATAGAAAAACACATGGAATATACGAAGGTCGGCTATGAGTCAGTGTGATCATGCGAGCTAGAAAGTTATCACATGTCAGTATTTCAGCTAACCATCTTAGCTCAGTATCTATGAACAGTTTAATACTGCTTTGAGGAAAATCCAAGCCGCCAAAAATAATTTGTGTGTAGTCAAGACATTCAAACATTTAAGAAATATCTGAACAGCTAAGACTCATACTCAAAACTAGATGAAGACGATTGGTGGAGTCTAAGGAATAAGGGAAATCATATGTTTTAAGATGAAGTAGCTTACATGATGCTTCCCCTACATAACAGTCTCTCTCTCTCTCTCTCTCTCTCTCTCTCTCTCTCTCTCTCTCACTATGGAGATGGGGTTTAACCGAGGTGTTTTGTCTATCGTCTGCTCAAAGGAGATAGCAGTACCTTCACGTGCCCCACAATGCCCACATGAATCGGCGAGACAAATTAGTGCTCAGATATCAAATTATCGGTCTACGTGACAATGGTCTTTCCATCAGGGCAATACCGCATCAACTTGGCCTCACTACAAACACTGATGCGGTGAATAAAGAGACGGGAGGAGAGTGGTAACCTTCAGGACCAACGTAGGTCATAAGTCTTTTGTATTACTGTAGTGTTATACCAATAATGAATAATTGTGAATAATAGCTCCCCATTATATTCCAGTGCTAACAGAAGTTAAAACAAATTTTCGGTCCCTGTGGAAGATTTCAGTGAAAACAGCTATATACAGTGGCATAGTAAGGGGGTGGGAGTGGGGTTGCAACCTTCTCGAGCATCAGTTTTTGGAAGTGTGGCGAAATTGCATCCTGAGTATACCGTATAATCAACGCTCCCATTTTACTTTCTGTTGTGGTGTGGGTGACTAATGTAAAGTATCTGCAACAGGTGTAAAAATAGTAAAAATTATTATCGAGTATTTCCATGTCCAGATATCCCCTACACTACATTAACAATTGCTAGTGGCTGCCAGAGCCAGTGGGCGGCGCCACGCATGGTGGCCGATGTTCACTCTGCTTCTGTTGCTTTTTTTCCCGTCCACACACCTCACGCCTGAATATTCATTATGCCTAGTAAATTCATTATTTACATGCAATATATAATGTTCCGTGATACTTTCCCAGTCAATGTTTGCTGAACTTTGTCCTGGTGTTTTACAAAATATAGTATCAGATTTCGGTACAGTGATGCATTGTCCACACGGTGTGTGTGTGTGTGTGTGTGTGTGTGTGTGTGTGTGTGTGTGTGTGTGTGTGTGTGTGTGTGTGTGTGTGTGTGTGTGTGTGTGTGTGTGGGTTTGGGTGGGTATGGGTGTGGGTGCGCAATCATTTTAAACCCTTTGCACACCATAAGGGAGAAACTTATAGAGTAAGGGCATTGGATATGGGATTGTTTTGGAATGTGTGTGACGTGCTCAAAGTGGGTTGAATAATGAATATAATGAAATGAAAAATTGCTGGTGTGAGGAAGTTTATTGATAACATATATAGTTGGTATGGTTATGAAGAAAGAATGGATATTGATAAGGAGGTGAAAAAGTAAATACGACTTTGAAAGCGGGCGGAGGTTTGGATGTTGTAGTTGTTATTGCAACCCCAAATTTATCTGGCTGCGATCCCAGTGGAAAACAAACTTCTAACGGTCGCTTCCATCAGTCTTTGGTTGATGCTATATTGAAAGACTGTTCCAACAGTGTTGTGCATGTGGTGAATAAATGTGTTGTGGTGTAGGGGGCTGCCATGCAGTGTGGGCAAAGTAACTTGTTTGTGAGTTGTAGTTTGTGCTAGTACCGTAGCAGGGAACGGTGGTGACCACATCGCAGCCTGACTACTATTTTTTTTTTTTTTTTTTTTTGAGGCGAAGATACACTTGACAGGTTGGTGATGACTGGCAGAATGCGACATGTTTGAATAACGTCGTTGTATTTCAAATAGGCTAATTATCAAGTAATGTGACGTTACCTGGTAATTATTTGAAATACAAGGATGTTATTCGGTCAAGCTGCATTCAATCAATCATCACCAACCTGTCAAGCACATCTTCGCCTCAATAAAAAGAAAGAAAGAAAGAAAAAAGAAACTTAATATAGGTGTGCTCGTGTCTCTCTGGATAGGGTACTTCTGAGGTGTGTATGTCTGGTGGTGGTTCACGAAGGATAGTGTTTAGCTGAAGGGTTTGGATGGCTATGGTGGCTAATAGCTATATGTTTATGCACTGTATTTGTCTGGGATTTGTATTGTTGGATGGAGAAGGGGCTATTTTGCCGAGATACTCTGTGTAGTGTTGGGCAGTTATTCGTTTGTTATTTTTGGATGGCGGTGATGCAATGTGAAATTATTGCAAGGGTGGAATGGGTATGGAACTGAAGCTATTAACTGTGTCTCTAGTGTTCATATGATCTTTGAAAATAATTTTGCTTATTGATGAAGGTGATATATAATAATGATTTTGATGCATACTGTACGTATTTTTAAGGCTTTGTTTTGTGTTTCATGAAGCTTATCAATGTCAGTTTCACGTCAGACCAAAGTATGAGGACTACACACACTTTCCAGGTTTAATATACTCGTATAGTGAGCTGAGGTATAATCTTTCGTCTCCTTAACTCTACTGACTCCCTTCGGCATCTCTCTCTCTCTCTCTCTCTCTCTCTCTCTCTCTCTCACCACACACACACACACACACACACACACACACACACACACACACACACACACACACATACACACCAATGTTCCTGAGTTCTCTGCTTGCATCTCTCCCCAGTTATAACGGAAACGAGGCACCAGCCTTGCCACATCCTCTCAGTCTGTCATATATATATATATATATATATATATATATATATATATATATATATATATATATATATATATATATATATATATATATATATATATATATATATATATATATATATATATATATATATATATATATATATATATATATATATATATATATATATATATATAAAAACCCATTGGAGCCCAGTGTCCGGAATATTGGACAGAAGTGGGATTTTTCAAGTCTTCATAAAGTAGGGAACCCCCGGGTAGGGACCTATGAGCTTCGTGACTATGAACCGATAGGCGGAGGGCGGTACGCTTAGTACCCACCCAGTGCCATGCCTCGCCCAGCACCCCGGGGATCCAATGGGTTAATGACTGGCAAACCTATCAGTCTCTTTAATGACTGGCAAACCTATCAGTCTCTTTAATGACTGGCAAACCTACCAGTCTCTTTAACCCATTGGAGCCCAGTGTCCGGAATATTGGACAGAAGTGGGATTTTTCAAGTGTTTATAAAGTAGGGAACCCCTGGGTAGGGACCTATGAGCTTCGCGACTATGAGCCGATAGGCGGAGGACGGTACGCTTAGTACCCACCCAGTGCAATGCCTCGCCCAGCACCCCGGGGATCCAATGGGATATATATATATATAGGTAGATATATATAATATAGATAGATATAGATAATTTATATAGATAGATATAGATAATATACACAGATAGACAGATAGATATAGATAGATAGATTGATAGACAGATAGGTAGATACATATAATACAGAAAGAGATAGATAATATAAATGCAGATATTAGATAGATAGATAATATGAGAGAGGGGGGATGTGCGCTGGGAGCAGGGCAGCGAAATGGCGGGGGACAGGGCGACATGGAGGCGATTTGTTTGTGGCCACCCCTTACGGGATTAAGGCGTCTGGCAACAGATAAATAGATAGACAGATAAATAATATAGATAGATATTCAGGTAGATATATTTCTGTTAACTAAAAATATATGTTCAAATAAAACTCTTATTTTTGTTTGAAAACATCCGTGTAATTATCCTTGTATACAGTATTATCCATCTCCTACTTGAAGTAAGAACATTCACATGTAACCAATATAATGTGTTCCTTGGCCTTCCCACACAAACAGGACGGACCAAGTAAACTATTTCAATGTATTTTCCCTCATATACGATTTGTTTGTGAGGTGGCGGTGGTGGTGGATGGTGGGTGTGGGCGGGTGGCGGTGGTGGTGGATGGTGGGTGTGGGCGGGTGGCGGTGGTGGTGGATGGTGGGTGTGGGCGGGTGGCGGTGGTGGTGGACGGTGGGTGTGGGCGGGTGGCGGTGGTGGTGGATGGTGGGTGTGGGCGGGTGGCGGTGGTGGTGGATGGTGGGTGTGGGCGGGTGGCGGTGGTGGTGGATAGTGGGTGTGGGCGGGTGGCGGTGGTGGTGGATGGTGGGTGTGGGCGGGTGGCGGTGGTGGTGGACAGTGGGTGTGGGCGGGTGGGGGTGGTGGTGGATGGTGGGCGTGGGCGGGTGGCGGTGGTGGTGGATGGTGGGTGTGGGCGGGTGGCGGTGGTGGCGGGATGGTGGTCGGTGGTTGTGGTGGGTGGCAGGTAGCGGGGGGGAGGGTTGATGGTAGTGGCTGTTGTTATTGTTGTTGTTCTTGTGTGTGTGTGTGTGTGTGTGTGTGTGTGTGTGTGTGTGTGTGTGTGTGTGTGTGTGTGTGTGTGTTTCAGTGGGAGAGTATTCAACGCATAAATCACTTACTGATTCATATCATACTTTATCTTCATTTCCCTCTATTCGTGTATTGCAACTTGTTACATGTATACGTGTTTTCATCACAATCGCAGAAGGTCCACGTATTTCCTACATAGATATGTAATAATACTCGCCAGTATCTACATAAATATCCATTTCATCTCAACTTTCGCATTCGTTGTGTGACTATAACTGGTCCGGTACTTGATGGTCTCGCTGTGGTGACGACAGGTTCGGAGTATTAACATGTCGTCCAGAAAGAGCGGACCGAGGCTTGTGCCTTCCACTGTTGGTGTAGTACGAACTTCTGAACGGAACTGTACCTCTGTCTCTGTCTGTCTGTCTGTCTGTCTGTCTGTCTCTCTCGCTCTCTCTCTCTCTCTCTCTCTCTCTCTCTCTCTCTCCTTCCACTACCCATCTTCACCTCCTCTCGATCACCGTCTTTCCTCCTTTCCTCCATCCAAGTCTCTTCTCACTCTCCCTAATTATCTTCCTTCCTGTCTCAAAGTCCTTGCATGCTCTGGCCCTCTTTTCCCTCCCTCCTTCTATCTCTTTCCCACCGCATCCAATTAACTCGCTCCCTCCCTTCCCCGACCCTCTTTCCTCCTCTCTCCTTCCTTCGTCCTTCCACCGCCGCCCATTCTCCCCCAGCTACCTCACCTTTACTTCTGTACATTCCTCCTTCCCTCTCCCTTTACATCCTCCTTGATCTCATCTCCCTATAAAAGACGGAATCCATAACTCTCCACTTCATTCCTCACACCTTCCCTTCCACAGCAAAGAATCAGGTAACCTCATTCATAAGGTTAATTCGGATACAACCCATTTTATACTTGCCACCACTTAACATTTCTTCACGTCTGGGCACTTCTTGTGGTGAAAATGAAAAATCTTTTAAAAGTGGTTACCCTCTCACCACTACTAAGTGTTTGTTATTAAGTACGCTGTAAAACCATCTGATTTTCTTTACTTATGGGAAAATCTCTGCCTCAGAATTGGCTAAAATCCTTGATTAACCTAGACAAAACCGACGGCTTTCACATCTTAGAGCAAAATAAGTTACTACTCTTGTGTACATTTCCGGCATAAAATCTAGATGACACTTTGATAATCACTCACTCACGATCTATAGCCCTAATTTTATTACCTTATTCCCTCTTGGTAATAATCAGAAAAACTACCTGATGAGCAAATTATATTTCTTGTATAAACCTCTTTTTTCTCGCTCAGTATCTTTTAACAGGAAAATTGTTTGATGGAGAAATTAAAAAATATACCAAGAGTTGTTTGATCCTTGGTTCTCTTGGCATTATCTTTCTCTGACTTGGCCTAAAATTGTCTTCTCTCCATCGTGAATGCTGATTTGCAATACGGGGTTAAAACAAGAATATGACGATAGTGAAAGAAATGATGTACCGCACAGGCTTTGTCTTATCCTACGACTGAGGTGCGTGAAATAAGCTGCAAAAACACGTAAATCTGGGACAAATTAAGGTTAAAAGGAATATAAGCAGGTAACTTTAAATCTCCACCCCTCGCTCACGCTTCCCTCAGTTTCCGTTTCCATTCCCACACTTACTCCCCACTCATCCCTCACGCTCCCTTCCCATACCTGCCTTACCATTCCCCCACTCACTGCCAACCCATTCTTCACTCTCCGTCCCCTTACCTGCCATACCACTCCCCCACTCATGCCCCACTCACGCCAGTTCTTCCCCCCTGTACATCCCTTCCCTACTCTCAAAGACAGTCCTCACTTATCCCCCAATTTCCCTCCTACTTTCCTTCCCCACTCCCACACACACACTCCCCATTCATCTCCCACTCTCCCTCCACTTACCACTTCCCATCTCACTCCTCACACATCCTTAACTCTCCCTCCCCTTATTTGCTTTCATTAATTTCCCACTCACTCTCCAGGCTCCCTCCCTTCACCTACCTTCCCCACTCCCACACTCTCTCTCTCGCTCTCCCCTTCAGGCACCACCACCACCACCACCACCATGCGGATGGCCCTTTTCAGCCTCTTCGTCATGGGTCTTCTGGTCGGAGGAAGTCTGGCACAGAGTTTACTGCCCTGCAGCGGGTCCAACGTCTTCATTGAAGTTGTTATTCCCGGGATTCGTTAGTGGCTGTGTTTTGGTTGCCGTCTGAATGTCACTCTCATTCGCTGGTTTTCCTTTTAACATGCATATTCACTCACACATGCATTCGTACACTCGCTGGTATCAGATGGTATCAGATATAACACACACACACACACACACACACACACACACACACACACACACACACACACACACACGCACGCACACACACACTCCTACATCCCTTCAGAAGTATTTATTATACTTACTGATTCACTAACACATATCATTCACACAGGCATTAAATGTAACGCAGCTGAAAGAACGTTCCTACTATATACTCTCACTTCCTCAGTCTTAACTAACTTCCACAGACACACGCACTCGCTTAACCCCATGCAAGTTCACTCATACTCCATCTCACTCATTTTTTTTTTTTTTTTTTTTTTTATGTGTCCGACTCTGGGCATAGGCTTTACAGCCTGCTATCAAGGCCCAGTAGTCCTCCTACATACCATACACCTCTACATGTCACCACTTCGGCGCTAACACCCACCGTCCATATTGAATACATGCTAGGGCTGTCTCATGCAGGACTGGTGTATTGGTATTAGCGGGGGTATTTTTACGACATGTCGGCGGGTCTTCTGGTAGATCAGTAAAGCCCGATTTAATGAAATTCAAATCCTTAAACTGTTCCCTGCCCCAGCCGGGATTCGAACCTGGGTCCGTCAGGACTGCAGGCCACCTCTCTACCGATTGAGCCACCGCCTCCCCCAATATCAAACTTACGAAGATTGGAGAAAGACAGTTTCGGAGACGTTCTAACTCAGGTTCTTTCTGCTACTCTCACAAGTTTGCTATAAAGAAGTTACTTTATTTGCATTATAATACTAGTAATGAATGTGTCGAATCTACCAAAACCTGCATTTCATAATGCACTTAGATTTATATTCCTATTCTCTAAAGTCTAAACCATTCACACAGCCAAAGCAGCATATGATGAAGAGCCTTTCTTCCTCTCTCTCTGACTCCCCGGTCTTTTCCGTTTATCTCAGTCTTTTCGTTCTTTCTCTGCCTCCTCCTTCACCTGCCCCTCTACTAACAATCTCCTAAACCCTCCAGAGCCAAAGCAATATGTGAAGGAGAGCATTCATTACCTCCAACTCTCTACCCATTCCTCTCCCTTTTATCTCCGTGCTTCCTGTTTCCTCCGCTGTCTCCCTCATTCCTCCTCCATCTGTCAGTTGCTTTCCCTGCCTCCCTCTTTTCTCCCTGCCTCTAATAACTATATTCTCCCAACCCTCTACAGTCGGAGTATTATGTCAGGGGCCGCTTGTGTTACCCGTGTGTCAGGTCAACGTGTAAAGCTGCATCCTGGGACTTGACGTATTCTGCGGAGACCTCACCAAAGAACTGCTGGACACAATAATCGGAACTTTGACAGACTGAATCGCAGAGTTGAAACTGGAAGTGAACTTGGACCTTCTCGCTAATATTACCCGTAATGTCACTCTATTTTACGCTGATTTTCATACTGTCATTCGTTTTACACTGATTTTCACAATGCACTCTCTCCTACGCTGATTCTCATAATGTCATTCATTTTACGCTGAGTTTCATACTGCCACTCTGTCATACGCTGATTTTCATATTGTTCCTGTTTTACGCTCATTTTGATATAGTCACACTATGTTACGCTGATTTTCATCATCTGTTTTACCCTGTCTCTCATACCACAGCTTTATGTTTTGTGATTGTTTTAACCTGGCTCTCATACCCATTCTTTATGTTACGTGCTGACTCTACCTCCCATACCTTAGCTTTATGTTGTGTGATTCTGTCTTACACTGGCACTAATACCCTAACTTAATGCTTTGTGATTCTATTTTACTCTGGCTGTCATACCCTAGCTTTATGTAATGCGATTCTAATTTTGTCGGACCTCATATCCTTGACATATGCGATTTTGTTTTACTCTGGCGCCGATACCATACCTTTATTTTATGTGATTCTGTTTTACGCTGGTTTATATTATTTTGGTGGCAGTACTACGACTTTATTCTATTTTTATTCTATTTTAACCATATGTTACTCATTCCAGGTTGCTGGTGCCGGAAAGCAGAAGAAAGCAACCTCAGTCACCGTCTTTCTGTTTCTCAGCTGTCTAATTTAATGGTCTACGCAAAGCTATCTTTAAATTACTTCACTCTCATCCTCTTCTAATTCACGGTTTACCGCAGCTGCTTCATTTCTTGCCCTCACAGGTTACTGGTAGAGTTATTCTCCCCTGAGCCACTTCATTCCAATTTACTTTATACCATACACACTTCTCACACTCGGTCACACCTCTAGTTAAAAATATATTTCAACACTATCCTTCCTGCTGCGTCTAGACCTCATCATTTCCCTCATTAACTCCACTTCTAATCTGTATACTGTTATGAATCTCCCACCACATCTTCTCTCTATTAGCTATATCATAACATAGACTGATCTGCCCATTCCATTGCACTACGTCTTCTTTAACCCGTCCATTGTCTTTCAAACTCTTTCAATGTCCTCTTTCACTCTGCTAAGTCATCTAACTCCACATACAGACCTGCATCACTTCCACCCATTTTCGGTCCCTAGTATTCAAAGATCGATGCATGCATCAATACAGGACCGTCAGGGTCACTTTGTTGTCCTACTTCCCCATGCTTCACAGTGCCATAATATGCCTCTTCTTCTATCCTACGACTTCCTTGAGGTCCCATAGTTCTGTCTGGTTCTTTGGCCACTTTTAAATTCCTACAGTACTATATTTCCTCCTACTCTTGAGCGGTCAGCCTTACATAGCGTTCTTCTCCATGTGTTTGTTAGATGCCATCACCTCGGCTTTTCTTGTATTCGCTAAACTTCTTCCCTTTGATATGAAGACTTATTTTCAGCTTATTCTGGCAAACTGGATTCAACAGGTAGTTCAGTGTGGCGAATCTATTTAATATTCAGGCAAATTTGTTTATATTTATCGTGTGGGAAATGTTTTTAATCTTCCTGGTAATTTGTTTTTATTTGTGGTGTATAAATCTTTTAAATCTTCTGGCTAATTTGTTTATATTTGTGGGATGTAGAGTTCAGATAATGATAAGACATAACTATGTCGATGACGAAGATATTACACTGATTCCTAAAGAATTAGAGTGAGAATGATTTATTCTCTCTCAGTCAAACCTCCCTCCAACATTCCCCCACACTGCTCACCTGCCTTGGCCTGCCCTGCCTTCCTCTAAATTATGCTGCCCTTCCCTACCTTCCTCTACATTACCCTGCCCTGCACTCCTCTTCATTACCCTGTCCTGTCCTGCTCTGCCCTGCGTCCTTTAATCACTTGACCTAATCGACCCTCTCCCCTTCCTTTACCACAGTCGACACACCACCTGACGTGATCGTGGATATCTTGCTAGAAATCCTCGGCCTTGAAAGCCTCGTGGCGGTCCTCCTGTGTCGCTGTCGAAGCTTGGCTTTGTGAGTACGACAGATAGATATAGAAAAATTGAAGAAGAGAGAGAGAGAGAGAGAGAGAGAGAGAGAGAGAGAGAGAGAGAGAGAGAGAGAGAGAGAGAAAGAGAGAGAGAGAGAGTTATTATCTGATAGTTTTTATTTTATAGTAAAAACAAATGTATTAATATACGAAACTTACTTTCACGATCATTTCACGCTTGTGAAAAATTTACTTTAAGTGTTACACCGCTGTTGTTCTAAACTGATTTTTAAAAATCCATAACCTCTATAAGTTATCTCTAACGTGACAAAACATGTATAACGCTTGTAACTTCTCTCTCTCTTTCTCTCTCTCTGTAACATGAATAAAATATCCATAACCCCAATAACTTATCGTTCTGTAACCTGAAAAAAAAAGATCCAAAAAGAACTAAAACTTCTCTCTCTCTAACAAAAAAAAGATCCATAACCCTTGTAACCTCTCTCTCTCTCTCTCTCTCCCTCTCTCTCTCTTCTGAAAAAGATATATAAGCCCTACAACTCATCTCTCTATCCTGAAAAAAAGGTCAATAACCCTTATAACTCTCTCTCTCTCTCTCTCTCTCTCTCTCTCTCTCTCCACCCCCCCCACAGCTTCTCGAATTCATCACATGCTTGCTTGGTGGAGTTCTTGAAATTCTTGGATAACATTGAACCCGCTGAACCGACCTGAACCCACGTGAACCCAAACCAGGACAAACCTCTATTCTGTGTGCATGTGCGCGTGTGTGTGTATGTGTGCACGCGCGCACGAGTTTGTAAGTGAATAAATCCAGTGCAGCATCTTACTTTTTTTTTTTACCTGACTAACACACACATCATAATTATTTTGTACTCACTTATGAATAATGGTAACAACAGTGACAAAAAGTGTCACATAAATTCATTTCCACCTGAACTCTGAGGAACGGTAATGTATATCTATCTATTAATCTATTGCTAGACGCCTTAATCCTTGATACGGGGTGGCCACAAACAAATCCCTCCACGTCACCCTTTCCCCTGCCATTTCACTGCCCTGCTCCTCCCTTATAACCCCCTCTCTCATATACCCCTCCACTCCATCCCTCCATCTCATCCTTGGCCTTCCCTTTCATCTCTCCCCCTCCACCTCACTCATATACACTCTCCTCGTCAGTCTCTCACTCTCTATCTTCTCCACATGGCCAAACCACCTCAGTGTGTTTCTCCTAATGCTTCCTATCACATCCACAGCCACACCTCCTTCACATCCTCATTTGTCAGCCTTTCTCTCCATGTGAGTCCACAGGCTTCTCTCAAATAACTCATTTCCACTGCTCTCACTCTTGACTTCTTTCCCTCCAACAACGTCCAAGCTTTGCTTCCATAAGTCAGAGTTGGTATCACAATACTGTCGTGTAATAACTTTTTTACTTCCATGCTCACTTCCCTCTTTCTTATCACTGCCTTCAAGGAACCAGCAACCTTTCTTCCTTCTTCTACCCTTTCAAGCACTTCACTCTCCAAACTTCTATCCTTACTAATTACGGTACCCAAGTATTTAAACGTACTCACATTTTCCATTTCCTCCTCATCCAACCTCACTGTACATTCACTGACTTCATATCTCTCGAAGACCATAACTTTACTCTTCCCTACATTCACCTTTAAATTCCGTTTCTCACACACACTCCCAAACTCATCCACCAAGCCTTGCAGCTCCCCTTCGTCTTCACTTAACAACACAATATCATCTGCAAACAACAGTCCAGGGAATTTCCAAACATTGCTCTCTCTCATTAGGGCCTCTCCAACATCCACTGCCCTACCTTGTATCTCTTTTATAACCCTATCCATATACAGATTGGACAACCATGGACACATGATACATCCCAGTTTGAACCCAACCATCAAATGGAAAAGTTCACTCAGTTCACTATCCACACTCACTGCAGCCTTAGCACCCTCATGCATACTCTTCACAGCATTCAACAACTTCCCATCTACTCCATATATTCTTAATACTTTCCACAATCTTGTCTATCCACCCTGTCATATTCTTTCTCCAAATCCATGAAGGCCGCATACAACTTCTTTCCCTTCTCTAGATACTTTTTCACTAATGATCTAAGAATGAATATCTGATCTACACAACCTCTTCCCTTCCTAAAGCTTACCTGTTCTTCTCCAACTCATTCGTCTGTTATTTCCCTAACTCTGTCAATAAGTATCTTACAGTATACTTTTCCTATTACACTAAGAAGACAAATGCCCCTACGATTACCACACACTTCGTTTTCCCCTTTCCTTTTGTACAAGGGAATAATTATACCTGACTTCCACTAATCCGGGACTTTACCTTCCTCCCATGCCAATCTGCACATCTTCCACATCCATTCTACTACTGTCTCTCCCCCATGCTTCAGCATTTCACCACACACTCCATGGCTTTAACCATTTTGACTTTCTTATTCCCCAGTCTGTTATACTCGCATTACATTCATTCTCTATGTACAACAGTTCAGTAAAGTATTCTCTCTATATGCTCACTTTTTCTCCCTTCTCCACTAGTAATTACCATTCTTATCTTTCACTCCCCTACTAACTTCATTGCCACCCTGTATGACTTTCTTTACCTCTTTCCAGAATATTTTCTTACATTCCCTCTACTTTACACTCAAATTCCTTCCAAATTCCTCATCCACTCTCTTCTTACTCTCCCTTACTAATCTTTTCACCCCCCTCTTCCTTTCTACATATAACTCTCTCTTCCGTCTCTCAACTTCTTCCACGCCCCTATTTCTCAACCATTCATTATATGCTTTCTTCTTTTGTGCCACAGCCTGTCTCACCTCTTCATTCCACCATGCTGTTCCTTGCACCCCCTTTCGTCTTCTCTTCACCCCACACACCACCTCACATGCTGCACATATTTCCTCTGTGCATATCTTGCACACACCTTCCACGTCCCACATCTGCTTCATTTCATATTTACCCAATCGTTCCTCCACTTGTCTCTTATATTCTGCCTTTTTCTCATCCTCTTGTATGTGTTCCACTCTCCTTACATCTACTCCTTCCTCCCGTCCTTCCCTTCTTCTATTTTTCCATTTTACTTGGAATTTGTTTCTGTCCACCACTCCCCCAATGCGCTTTTCAACAGAATCCTCAATGGTAGTTCTTCAGGGGAACACTGCTTTGTCTTGGTGCTGAAGCCTGTGCATTCCAGTCATCCAAGAAACTATACTAATCAAGTGCAACCACACTGGGAAGTTTCTTTACCAGGGATCAGATGAAAAGTGTTCCCCCGACACTAAGTGCCAGAACTGGACATACGAGGCACCAACTCAAATCTTTCTCTAGTAGTTCACTATCTTGCAGTCTACCAGGTTCTTTTCATTGGATAGGGAAGGAGTTTAAAGACGTTCGTATAACCGGTTACCGAAGTTGCCCGGCTATATCGATGCCACCACGTGAAGGGGTTCCTCACCAGCACCAGCCACTTTCTAAACCACAAAGACGAGTTCCGTCAAACCATGGTGCATAATCTTCAGCAGCGATGCAGCAGATGAATTTGGAGTAGTCAGCGCTGATCCGGAGCAAAAGGTGTCAAGAATATAGGAATTCTTACAATGCAGGCTCCATTGGAAACGAAACCTTTCATTGGACTTTGAAAGTCAGTGTGGTGAGGCTGCAGCAACTGGCAATGACGACACAACCCGGCCACATATATCATCAGTGTCGGCTGCTGCGGGTTTACCACACTGAACGAACGAAGTCGTTGTACAGCAAACGTAGAAGTGTTCGGAAAGACATGGAAAAATACTGATAGGTGTCCCGTGGAACGAGAAAAAAAAAAAAAATCTTTAAAATGGATCAGACGAAAGTAGGAGATTCAAGCAACCGAAAAACGTATGTTTTTTTTATGCAAAGAAGAGACAACAACAGTCCTTAAACACAAAAAAGTCTTTATTACACGGAAAACAAAACAAAACAATGTCAAATTTAAGATCCACATGTTCTGAGATGTGGTTGGGGTCAGAGACGAATGAAAAAACAGGCTGAGGAAGGCAGTTCCAGAGCTGATCTGCTGCATATGTGACTGAGAATATCGGATAACTCATGCATTAGACAGCTGCACAGAGACGGGGTGAGAATGTGCTGCCAGAAATGTCCTACGAGCTTCCCAAATTGGACGAAGGGTGCAAATAGACGTTTCAGAAAATCAGCGAAATAGCGACGGTGCAGAGGTACAGATAAAACACTGCAGAGAAGAGAGAGATGTTGAAGGAAGTCAGTGAGAGGGGATTTTAATAGACGATAAACCTTTGACTTCACCCTGTTTACAAGAACTGTATGTGGGGAACAACTCCAATCACAAAAATGGTAGATGTACTCCACACACGGGCGAATCCCTGTACCAAGTCAACAGCTGTGTAGTGTAACGGAAACACGGAGTCGGTTTACTACACTTAAACCCTTGGAAGGAGATTTTGCACGGGTGGTAGTATGATCTTTTCAAGATTCGTAGAGAAAGAAAAACATATTAAGAGACAGTGAAGAAATGAGCTGTGTATTGTAAAATATTAAGGGATATTCCCGTGGAAGATTTTAACGGGAAGGAGGGTTTACATAGTCCAGCCCTCTTATGTTACCAGTAGAGGCTGGATGACTCAGGCGATGATGCCTGTCCAGGCTGTAAAACAGTTCCCCATTCTGTTAAGAACATTATGGAAGACTGCACTGCACACAATCACCTACGCCAACAACACAACATACACTCCTGGAGAGCTCTGTGGGAAAACACGGTCTCGGTCATGGCCTTCCTTAGGGACTCAGCGCTGTTCGGCCAGACTGCCTAGGGAACAATTACTACAACTTCTACTGAATTTCTGATGTATATATACATATTATATATATATATATATATATATATATATATATATATATATATATATATATATATATATATATATATATATATATATATATATATATATATATATATATATATATATATATATATATATATATATATATATACCAATCAGAAATCAGAGTCGTCAGAAATTAGTCAGCTACAGCTTCATCACATCATTACTTAAAGAGCTGAAGTAACGGACACCGAAACAAGCATTTAGGAATGTGAAAGGTGGAGTCATCTGAGTGAGAGTGGATGGGGATAAAAGTGCAGTTCAGAAAATCACTGATGAATAGAAGAGAGAGAGCTGGTGACAGGACAGATCACTGAGGAACGCCACTATTGATACTTTTAAAAGACGAATAAAGGCAGTCTACAATAGCAACCACCGAACGACCACAAAGGAAGCTTGAGATGAAGCCACAGAAAGGAAAGACACCATAAAAACGCACTTTGGAAATCAAGAATTTTTGCCAAACTCGGTCGATAGCTTTAGCTATGACACGTGTATTGGCATAGGTTTCACCAAAGTCCAAAAAGAAGGATGGCTAAAATTCGTAAGGCAAGGTGTACATCACCAGTGGAGCATCGCTAACAGAAAGAAGTTTATGAGAGAACAATGCTTCAGAATCTTTTAGGGCCCGTCCACACGAGCGGGCAATGCCCGACGGGCAAACATTGATACCAAATCACATTCCAATTCACACATTTAGAAGGTGGTTGGCGGGCACGAGCGTAGATGACGTCATAAGCAGGGAAACCACTGGCAAACTATCTATAACACCCTTGCCCGTTGCTGAGGCAATGCTTGCCGTGTGGACAACAAAACAATTGTGCCCGGTAGTGACCAATGGCCGCCAGAAAGTGGTTGATCTGGTAACACTGCTAAAGAAGCGAGGGGATATACGCTCAGCGGGCAGTGCCCGTCAGGCATTGCCCGCTCGTACGGACAGGGCCTTAGTTAAACATAC
This sequence comes from Coenobita brevimanus, assembly GCF_032717465.1. Classification (NCBI taxonomy): domain Eukaryota; kingdom Metazoa; phylum Arthropoda; class Malacostraca; order Decapoda; family Coenobitidae; genus Coenobita; species Coenobita brevimanus. Next base: position 12,409,326 of record NC_137065.1, read on the forward strand.
CTTCAAAGACTTTACAAAAACAAGATACTGAGGCAATTGGGCGATACTGGGACGGTTAGGAACGACCACCCCTTCTCGGAAGAGGCTGAATGAAACCAAAATTCCAACAAGAAAGTAAGGTACAAGTTGACATGGCAAAGGAGTTTATCTAGACAGGGTGCCAGCACAGACAAAGCTTTTGAGAGCAACAGGAGGTCCCTCATCAGGTCAGTACGCCTTGTGGGTGTTGAAACCAGTGAACGCAGAAAATACAGTCCCTCAAGAAATTGTAACGACAGTCGTCAGGATGTCAGAGGGGTAAGAAGATGGAGAGATGGCACCGGAATCTTTCAAACTGGCTATAAATATACATTATATATATATATATATATATATATATATATATATATATATATATATATATATATATATATATATATATATATATATATATATATATATATATATATAAATGTGTGTGTGTGTGTGTGTGTAATGAGTATACAAGTGTGCTTTAACACCAGTCTGGAAGGATCTGCTGCTGTTTACTTATACAAATGTTCTTCCTTCATGAGGCATACCGCATGCAAACGATAAAAGCCAGCAGAATCATTGCCCTAGTGAGCTTAATAAATACTTATGCTAACTCGGCAGACAAAACTTACAAATTTGACACAGTAAGGAAAAACTGATGGTGTCAGATGATTTAAAGTGCAGCGAATTATGAGGCGGTAAACTGTAGATGATCTCTCTCTCTCTCTCTCTCTCTCTCTCTCTCTCTCTCTCTCTCTCTCTCTCTCTCGTCAGAAGAATTTAGTAAATGGCCATTGTATAGCAATATTGCACTTAAATTCAATAAAGACAATGTTACAGTAGTTACGAGAGCGTGAACGAGTACAAGAAGGCTAACTTTCAAAAACTGAATGGAATTGTAAATAAAAGTGGCTGGAATTCCACTGTTCAAACATTGGCTATAAACGAGGCATGGAAAAGCAACTGAACAAAAAATTAATAACAAAAGAATAACGAAGATGTCAGAAAGTATAATATGAGCAGGGTTGAATAAACTTCAAGGAATTGTGTAAGTCGAGAGAAACCAAGTGGAAGCTTGGGGTGGGAAGAAACCAAATGTCTCCTCTGAAAGATGGGACTTGAGAGAGAGAGAGAGAAAAAAAAATCAAATTTGATCTAAATAGAAAATATTTATTTAAAACTGTACAAGAGTACCATTGTGACTGAAGAACCAGTTCAGGATAGGGAAATAGTGGACAGAGTAAATCCCAGCAATACAACTTAGGCAAATAGACTGTTATGAGGAATGAGTATGGATAAAGCAAGAGGTGAAGACGATCGCACCAATGCTCTTATTAAAGATACAGGTGACTTTGTAGGTGAAGACTTTTTACAAGATATTTAAAACAAAAATTAAAATATGAATTAGTTCTGCTATAGATGCACACCAGCCAAGTGAACACACTGGATTTTTTCTTAGCTACGACACAGTTGTCCATATTAAAGTTTTTAAGAAAGTAACTAAATAAAAATATATAAACATGAAAAGAGACTTTCCTGGATAGCGAAGAATAAAGTAGGAAATATGAACAAGTCATGTCTCAGGTACATCAGACAACAGAAGGACCACCAGGGCAACGGAGAGGCAGGCCCGAGATGAGTGAGAGGACGATGTAGACAAGGAGACAAATGGAGATCTAAAATGCGGAAATTTGCTGGTATTCTATGGAACAGGCTAATAGTCAATAGTGTAAGAGGGAACGGAAAAAGATGAGAGAGGTCTTCGCCCTGCAGTGGGTTGACTAAGGTTGCTGTTATGAATGTATGTTGTGTGTGTGTGTGTGTGTGTGTGTGTGTGTGTGTGTGTGTGTGTGTGTGTGTGTGTGTGTGTGTGTGTGTGTGTGTGTGTGTGTGTGTGTGTGTGTGTGTGTGTGTGTGTGTGTGTGTGTGTGTGCTCGCGCTCGCGGGCGGGCAAATGCTTTAATGGTGTCTAATGTGTATCTAAGCGTGTCTAAGTGGGTGGCCACACTTGTTACAAACATGTGATCGACAAGAGGAAACGAGGCTCAGGGGTCCATCCAACGTTAAGACTGAGATACTGCAGCGGTTCTAACCCGGTGCGTCGCTTCGTCTTGTCGATCACATGTTTCCATCAAGTGTGGCCGCAACTAACACCAGCTTGCAGGCTTCTGCTCCGTGTCCTTAAACATGTGTTCTACCTTCCAAACGCATACCGTAGGCAAATGATTCACGCCACGCCAGCAGATGCTTATTAACTTCATTACCTTAAGAAATATGTTCCTAAATTCACCAGCCCTATCTTACCATTCAGCCAGTTACAGGAGCCATTGGCAGTGTCATATGTGCTAATGTATCGGAAATTATTAGCAAGAAGAGTATATCTTAAAAAAAGTGAGGTTTACACGAAAAACTAAGTGATAAGAGAGAATTCAGGTGTGTGGGAGGAGGAGGAGGAGCGAATGAAGGTCACAAGTTGGTGGAGCTGCTGTTAATCAGAAAAGTCTCACTATAAGTAAAAAAAAAAAAAATAACAACAATAACAAAAAATAATAATGCACGTCATGATCACAATCACAATCACCATACAATAATAATAATAATAATAATAATAATAATAATATTAATAATAATAATTTTATTAATAATAATAATAATAATAATAAAAATAATAATAATAATAATAAAAGAATAACAAATAATAATCCTAGTCACCATCACCATCCCCATATCATTACAATAATAAAATAATAATAATAGTAATAATAATAATAATAATAATAATAATAATAATAATAATAATAAAAATAATATAATACAGTAATTCCGATCACAACTGTAGTCGAGTGTCACAGATCTTCTAAAGCACTCAGGTGTGGTGTTCCTCAGGGTTTTCTTCCTTCATGGAGTCTGTCTCGTATTCATCAAGTATCAAAAAATCATCTTTACATCCTTCTCTCTTTACATTTGAAAAAATGAACCTGTGAACATATTTTACAGTAACTCGTCATAGTTATGCATGGTCAGAAATTAAAAATGAACCTGTGAACATATTTTACAGTAACTCGTCATAGTTATGCATGGTCAGAAATTTTAAAGGTACGGAATGAAGAAAGTACTTTGCGCCAAATACGAGGGAAACAATTCAGATAGAAATATTCGTCTCAAAAAACACGATAAGCAACAGAGAAAGTGAAACCACCTGTCACCGTTGTAATTATACTATTCTCATTAACTGCATCTGTTACCTTATTACATACTGAAAACTCACTCCTATCACACTTACAGGTGTAGAACAAATGGCGAAAATATTATGGTAGAAAAACTGATCGATGGAACGGGTGAGACGAGGAACTTAATTTTATTTTTTTCTAACAGTCTTTACTTCTCTAGTTTTGCTGGGATATTTGGCAGGAAAGAGGTCAATCAATGCCAGGTCCGAACCATGTCTCTCCTAAAATATATAAATTCGATTAGAGATACCCCTATGAAAAGAAAGAAAAAAATCTCAGCATATTATGTCTTCTCATGTACTTTTCCTAACCCAGTGTGTGTGTGTGTGTGTGTGTGTGTGTGTGTGTGTGTGTGTGTGTGTGTGTGTGTGTGTGTGTGTGGAATAAAATCACGTTTTTACCCTGACAATAAAATTTCAAATGTGTTTATTGTTTGGGATGGTGTAAAGTTGACCTCACAATTTATGTAGAGCAGAACCTGTTCATCGACTACCAAGGTTATATATAGGTTCAACCACTGCCATGTCATTCTGTTTTTATATATATTTCATCTCCAGCTTTTTCCATCGGCAACTTCCTGGCTGCGATGACTTTATATAGACATCTATCTATCTATCTATCTATCTATGTACACACACACACACACACACACACACATATATATATATATATATATATATATATATATATATACATATATCTGGTATATCTATCTATCTATCTATTTAGAGACAGACGGACAGACAGACAGACAGACAGAGATAGATAGATATATCTATATTCAAGTATCTATGTAACTATCTATCTATATTATTTTTATTATTATTACAAACAAGATGCTCTTTTAATATATATCTATCATAAATTCCTTTACTAATAAATATCAACTGAGTTGAATCAAATCGTCTGGTCGTCGCAATAACGCAATACACAAATGGTCACTGGACTAAAGAGGTGATTTCTTTTCTTCCATCAACGTTTCTATGCAGTTTTTACATTTATGGATTTTTTTTGTATACAGCCATCTTCTTGGATTTGCAATTCCCCACCAACTCCAAATATCACTTATAAATACCCCTTTCATCAGCCAGTTCATGTCTATTCTCTATGTAACCAGACTCTCCACCCAAATACCCTGCTGCCATATTCAGTAGTAACATTTCCACTACTTATGGTTTCTCGTACATATTCTATACCACAGCATCACACCCGTATGTTAACGTGAGCACTGGTACACCCTCAGACAGTCCTTTTCTCCAACATTTATTTTAATTTTCTCGTCATAATTCGTGGTTTTCATAGCAACAACCACTTCTTTTTTCTTTTCTTTTTTTTTAACTTTATTTATGCTTCCCTGTTTGATTAAACTTATTTTTCTCTCATTGGGCAAAGGTATTTAAAATGTTAAAGAACTTTGTGTAGTGATCTGTACAATATTATTATTAGTAGTAGTAGTGGTAGTAGTAGTAGTAGTAGTAGTAGAAGTAGTAGTAGTAGTAGTATCATTACTACTACCACTAATACTACTAGTAATATTAGTACCAACAGAATGATTATCATTATTACTATTATTACGACTACTTCGAAAATTATTATTATTATTATTATTATTATTATTATTATTACTAAAGTTTTTGTAACAACAAACACTTTACAATGGACTTCCTTAATACTGTATTAAATACAGCATTACCAGTTATTAAAGCATTAACTACTTCAGAAATAATTTGTACAGCATTGACAGAATTAGTTTATCCTAACTATAGACGCAATTGACAAGACCAAATAATGAGCCGGTGTTATAGGAGTGTGTGTGTGTGTGTGTGTGTGTGTGTGTGTGTGTGTGTGTGTGTGTGTGTGTGTGTGTGTGTGTGTGTGTGTGTAACAGAGAGAGAGAGGGGGGGCGGGGACAGGGCGTGTTCAGGTGCTCACTACGTAAGCTCATTGGTGCCATAACACCTGCGTGGGACTTACGTGTCTCCGCCTCCTTAACCCCTCTCATACCTTCTTATCTTCCTCTATATTCCCCCCTTTTCTCACACTCCCTCCCTCCCTCTCTCTCTCTCTCTCTCTCTCTCTCTCTCTCTCTCTCTTCTCTTCTTTTCTCTCATCCTTCCTTTCCGTTCTCCCTTCCTCTCATTCCTCTCCCTCTTTCTTTTCGTCCTTCCTTCTTCCTTCCCTTTCCCTCTCTCTTACGCTCGTGCCTCTCATGTTCTCCTCCTCCTAGTGTTTTATTGGTTATCACGCTCTCTCTCAATCACACACATCCCCCCCCCCCACTCCCCCACAAAATACTTTCATCTCACTTTATCTCTCGTTCACAGATGGACACCTTCATCAAATGCATGAAGACTGGATCCTTTCTAACACATGGAACCCACTGAACAGGCTGAAGATAACTAAACCAGAACCAGTGCCTCTTGGGTGTATGTGTGTGTAGCCAGGAACACCATACCACACCATATGACAATCACCGCATCACACCATACCTAATATAGCAGTGTACAGCACTCTACACATCCATTTTTATCTCACATCCATTACTTTTGAAGACTATTTAGTTGTCTGGTGGTGCAAGAATGAACTAAAAAGAACGTGATCGCACTGAATGGGTTTACAACACACTACCAAAAGCGGAACATCACATGCTTCCTCTCTCTTCTTCCTCTCCTCTTCTTATCTCCTCTCTACCTTCCAGTCACCCTTTTCCATTTTTCCATCTTCTCTTCATTCCTTCTGTCTCCCCTTAGTTCAAACTTTCATATCTCCTCTCCCTTTATCTCCTTCCTCTCCTCTCCACAAAATCATTCTAATATTCTTCTTTCTTTAATTTATTCCTCTATCCCTTCCCATCATTCTCTTTCCTTCTCCCCTCATCTCCCCCATCTCCCATCTCCCATCTCCACCTTCATCCCCGAGTCCCTCTTTCTTCTCCCATTTATTCTTGTCACCACGCCCTCTCCTTTCCACCATTTCTCTCGTCTTTCTCCATTTGCTTCCTCGATCCTTTCCCTCCCTTCCCACAGGGCACCATGCTCATCACAGGTATTATTACACATTTCTTGACTAGCATGTCGTTTTAATTTAAGCTATATATTTTGACGAATAAATTCCTATATGCATCTCCTGGAGTTTTTGTGACCTTAGTATTACAAAGACATTGTAGTTTCATAAATGGTTTAAAATACTGGTAATAACTAATATTTTTATAGAAACCTATGGACAGACGAAATTTTTTTTTAGTAGTCCAAATAATACTAAAAAATTATCCTATTCTGATTCTTTATGTAATCATAGAGGTACTTCTTTAAGGGAACACAATCTTGCCGTGGCGAGGAAGCTTGTGCATCTAAGTCATCAGCGGAGCTATACTAGTCTGGTGCAGCCATACAAGACAGGTTCCTTGTTAGGCATCACAAAAAAAAAATCTTACCTCGCAGTAAGTGGCTGACTTGACCCCGTGAGCAACCAGCCCACACCCAAACAAATACAACTAGTTCTATCAAATCATGGGCCACAGTTCCTAACAGCAATGAAGAAATTGCCCATAACGGGATCAAACCTACTCTGGAGGAAGGGGTGCGAAGAATGTCTATGTCTCTCAATTTAGCCGCCTTTGGAAACTAAATCACAGGACTCGAAACGTCCTCAATCTTGCTTGTGAAGCCAAGTTGGTTCTCCTTATCAGGTGTGCGAGTAATGTAAACAAAAATATCACAGGTCTTAGTGAGGTCACAACACATGGTGAGGCATTTGTACCACTGCATGATATTTATGTCCTGCAATGCAAAGGCAAACATGATAAGATGCAATATGGCTAATGATTTTTAGTCAGTAACAACTTAAGTGATTATACTGCAAAAGACTTTAGTATCAAGTAAATGAAACAACAGGAGTCTTAATTATATAACAGAGAGAAAAATAAGATACACAAGAAATATAATCGAAGTGTATGTTTGAACTTCTGCTTATAAAGTCGAGGAGAGTGGAAATCTTCTTAAGATGAAAAGGAAACCCTGAAAACAATAAGACCTGGTATACGTTAATGATGGGAGACATAAAACTTAAGGCTGGTAAGAAAAAGGACTTAGGTTATCAGAATATTTACGACGCTCTGTTAATGAAATTTAAGGTGATTAATGCCTTCCTTCAATACAAGCAATGTAGGAAGTGGATTTGGAATGAACCATATGGTAAAACGAAGAATCACATAGAGTTCACTTTCACTGACACAACACATGCTGGTGCAGAGAAGAATAAACTGCACTGAACAGGGCATATGTAAGACTTAAACAAGAAGAAACAGGGGTTACGTGGTACCGAATCTCACAAGAGACGAGAGCTTAATACGATGTGAACAGTGATATCCTGTAGCGGTGAGAGAGAATTAGTTTGTTAGCTCAGAGTAAATATTCGCTGTTGATGTATAATGTAAATCACGACGAAGAGCAAATGAATGAACAATTTATAAAAACAGGTACCGAACATCTGTACAAGTGGGAGGATGGAAACTGCTAAAGAGCAAAAGCAAACTTTCTGATGGTACAAAGGAATTTGTAAAGAAAAATGAGAACGTCATAGAACGAACAAGAGCTCACACAACAGCATCTGTACCCAAAACATATCAACAAAAGAAAAACGAAGATGTCCAAAAGTACAACATGAGCGGTGTTTAATAAATTTCAAGGAAATATGAAATTCGAAAAGAAACAGGTGGAGGCTTGGCATGGAAAGGAAGCAGATGTCTACTTTGAATGATGCTACTTGAAAAAAAATATAGATCAACGGTGATATGAATAAATTTTTTTTATTAACTTCACAAGAGTAACATTGTCACTGAGGAGCCATTCAGGAGAGAGAAATAGTATACATAGTAAATTCCAGCAAAACAACTGAAATAAACAGGGTCCTACGAGGAATGAATGTGGATGAAGCAGAAGGTGAAGGCGATCGAACAAAGGACCTTATTAGGCATACAGGTGCCTTTCCATTAAACGAAATATGAAGACTTCTTATACGAGACGTTTAAAGTAAATTTTTTTTTTTTTTAATGAATTAGCTCTGTTATGGATGCAGACCAGCCAAGTGAAGAAAACTGGAATGTTTCGTAGCTACGCGACAGTTGACCATAATATAATTTTTAACCAAGAAAATAAGAAAAAATTTAGTCACGAAAAGAGTTTCCTGAATAAGGCAAAAAAGTAGATAAAATGGAGAGTTTATGTCCCTGGCAAAGCAGACAACAGACTGACAACCAGGGCAACGGAGAGGCAGGGGCTCGATGTGTGAGAGGAAGTGCCAGAAAAATAGCAAAACTGAGATATGAAATGGGGAAATTTGGTGGTAATCGATGGACCAGACTAATAGCTAATACTGTACAACGGGATGAAAGAAGATGAGAGACGTGTTCGCTCCGCAGTGGACTGACTCAGGCTGCTGTTTTGTGCGTGTGTGTGTGTGTGTGTGTGTGTGTGTGTGTGTGTGTGTGTGTGTGTGTCTTGCGAAACCTCCGTAGCTTCTTGTAGTGTGTTTTGTAGATCAGTTATACATATATTAGACTCCTGGTCGAGCGGTTGTTATACGTGAGTAGTTTTGTAAGTAGGTAATCGTCGTTCCCTTTTGTCAGGCAATGACAGGAGAGGTAAAGATTAGTATGGGACTATTTTTATTTGTCTTGGAAATATTAACAAAGTCTCTCACACACGAGTGAGGTATAAAGTAGAGTCCCGCTAGCTACCTCCCTGTCTCGCTTTATCTCTCTCTGCCACTCTCTCGCCCCTGTTGATAGCCTCATTCTCTCCACTACCTGTCGAATCCATGGCTAACCCCTTTCTGATCTCCGATCCCTACATTCTCGTTTAGCAGGGGTCGTGTCACATGGGCTATACTGTTGTTGAAGCTTCTAGAACACTGTATGTCTGTGTGTATGTACTGCTTCTGGTGCACATCAAGCATTCCTTCACTTAAGGGTTGCAGCCTGTTTCCCTTGGTCGATTCTCGCTGACACACTTCCCATATCACCCCCTGGCTTGGTGCTTCTGTCTATTTATCTATCTATCTATAAGTTGTATTATTATAATATGGAGTCCTGACATCGCTCGGTCACGCCAACTGGCTGTCCTCCGACTGCAATCATCATTGACACATTCTATTCTACTAGTACATAGTATTGATTATATTATTGTATAGACATAATATTCGTGATTATATTGTACAGGCTTAATAATGCTCGAAAAACCTAATACATTTTAAACAAATTATATACATAATTGAACAAATGCACTATTGTTAAACTGATTATAGAACATATTGTAAAATGTGTATGTATAACAGACATACGCATATAACTGTGCAATAGTAATACTGCTAAGTAATTACATTACATATGGAGTTATCCCTTTAGTAATGTCTAATATTTCACCTAACTTGTGTGATGAATTTGGTAATACAGAATTGTAGTAACATTGTATGAATTGTTACCTAATTGTATTTTTATGGTACATAATTGTATTGTAATAACTGTGGCAATTGTAAAATAATTGTATTAACATTGTAGTAATATTATAGTAACATTGTAGTAATACAGAATTGTAACATTGTACGAATTGTTACATAATTGTACTGTAATTGTTACATATCGTGTGTAGTTACATAATTGTAGCAAGCGTAACATAATTCTAGTAACACTGTAGTAATATTGTAGTAACATTGTAGTAATACCTAATTGTAACATTGCATGAATTGTAAAATAATTGTATTGTAATTGTTACATATCGCTTGTAGTTACATAATTGTAGCAAGTGTAACATTATTCTAGTAACACTGCAGTAATATTGTAGTAACATTGTAGTAATACATAACTGTAACATTGTATGAATTGTTACAAATAGTTTGTAGTTACATAATTGTAGCAAGTGTAACATTATTCTAGTAACACTGTAGTAATACATAATTGTAACATTGTATGAATTGTTACATAATTGTTATTGTAATTGTTACATATCGTTTGTATTTGCATAATTTAAGCAACTGTAAAATAATGCAATCGTTTGTCGCTACATAACTGTAGTAATTGCAGTAATATTGTAGTAATTGCAGTTCTGACATCGCTAGTCCAGTCACGCTGCGGGTCAATGATAATTATAATGTGTCTTGCCACTGGCTCATGGAGAACAACAATTTGCTTTTTGTTTCACTTATAGAAGGAGTTTATGTGGTATTTTGGCATTTGTAGTATCAAGTCTATTTTCATTTGTTTGTTGTGTGATCTTACTGTATTATTATTTATTTTTTTATAATTGATTTTCTACAGTTTGTTTTTCTTCGTTTGTCTACGCTTTTTCGGTGTTGTCCGAGGTTGCATAATTGCTGGCTAATGCCCTTTGGACCCCTTTTTAAGGTTTAGTTTATATTGCACAAATATTATTGAAAATGATATTATATAGCACCATATTTTGTTATTTTATATAAAATATATCTATCTATCTATCTATCTATTGCCAGACGCCTCAATCCCGTTTGGGGTGGCCACAAACAAATCGCCTCCAAGTCGCCCTGTCCCCCGCCATTTCACTCCCCTGCTCCCAGCTCACACCCCCCTCTCTCATATACCTCTCCACCCCATCCCTCCATCTCATCCTCGGCCTCCCCCTCCCTCTTTCCCCCTCCACCTCACTCACATACACTCTCTTCGTCAGTCTTTCACCCTCCATCCTCTCCACATATATATATATATATATATATATATATATATATATATATATATATATATATATATATATACACTATATACAGTATTAACTATATACACTGACTTGTTCACTTGTACCTATCGTGGGCAATATATGTGTCAGCACTGTGTGGAAATCTTTGTCTTCACGATTGTGTGGAAGATATTGTCATTCTTGGTAACGTCAGTTGTGTTGGCCTATTTTTTTTTTTTTTTTTTTTTTTGCTGGTTTCCCTTGTAATTTAATTTGTTTGTTTCCACTAGGTTGCTTTCATTAATAAATGTTTAATACAGTTCTTTTAATCGCTCACAGAGCAACTGTGATAATATATTTTCTTCATTACTTTGTAGATGTAATAATGTATAGCTGCATGTATGAAGCACGTATTCTATGTAGATATAAATGGTAACACTCGTTGGTAGTATATAAATGCTATAATAAATGAATGAATATATACAGTGTAGAATATTTATTGTTGGTGCAAGTATTTAGTGACTGAATTATGCAGATAACTGAAGTAGGTATACCAGTATATATTTAAGTTGTAACTATACAGCACGTTTTATATGTTTGTGCAAAAGATGTTGTGTATCACTGTGTCTAATATGTAACTCACTAATTTTTACCGTGGTGGGAATTGTGTTAGTGATGGTGCAGTTGGTGAGTTGATTGACGTGTTGTGGGGTGTCCTTAACATCTCAGGAAAATGCTAGCAACGTCGACTTCTCACATTCTGGTAGCTGTGGTGAGTAAATGAGTAACGATGAGTAATGTTGAGTAACGATGAGTAAGGGATCTGGTATTTTCTGCAGTCGTCACCCTGCCTCAGCGTCGTGGTGGTGGTGGAGGTGGTGGGTAGATTGGAGAGAAGGGTGTGGTCAGGTGGGGGATGATGTAGTTGTGGGTTGTGAGTTAACTCTCGCTCTACGTATGCTTGTTTTGTTTTTCTTATCGATGTATTCGCGGTCCTTTTTTTCTTGTGATTTACTCCTTGTGGGATGAAGAATGTCGCTACTTGTAGGTGTGTGTAGAAGATTACAAAAATGTCTTGTAGACTTGTTACTTGTAGTTGATCGTAGATGGTTGTAGTTCGTTAGCTCGTCATAGAAACTGGAAGATTGTTTGTATCAATACTTTGTTAAACTACTGGCAAGGCGTCGTGTGACTTCTTCACCTCTACATCAGCGTGATGATCGGGGAGACGGGGGGGGGGGGAGGAGAGAATGCTGTCAGGAGCTGGTTGTGAGTTGTTGGTTGTGAGGGGTATTGTTTGTTTTCTCTCTTGATAATGTAAACTCAATTCTACACTCGTAGACTCATAGGCTCGTAGACTCGTAGGCTTGTAGACTCGTATTTTATAGGAATTCACTGTAGATTTGAAGACGAGGTTCGTACTTCTATCTATCTCTCTATCTATAGCCCGACGCCCTAATCCCGCAAAGGGTGGCCGCAGACAAAACGCCTTCAAGTCGCTCTGTCACCCACCATTTGACTACCCTCCCCCCAACTCACCCCCCCCTCCCTCATATACCTCTCAACTCCATCCCTCCACCTCATCCTCGGTCTACCTCTCCCTCTCCCTCCCTCCACCTCACCTATATACACCCTCTTAGTCAGTCTTTCATTCTCCATTCTCTTCACATGTCCAAACCACCTCAGTGTATTTCTCCTAATCTTCTCAACCACATCCACATCCACCCCACAGCGTTCCTTCACTTCTTCATTCGTCAACCTGTCCCTCCACGTCACTCCACATGCTCCTCTCAAGTAACTCATTTCCATTGTTCTCACTCTTGACTTGTTCCCCTCTTGCAAGGTCCATGCCTCACTTCCATACGTCAGGGTAGGGATCACAATACTATCATGCAGTGACTTCTTAACTTCCATACTCACCTCCCTATTTCTCATCACTGCTTTCAGTGTACCAACAACCTTCCTTCCCTGCTGTACCCTTTCACGCACTTCATCCCCCAAAGTTCCATCCTTACTCATCACACTACCCAAGTACTTGAATGCACTCACATTCTCCATATTCTCACCATCCAACCTCACTGCACACTCTGTGACTTCATTCCTCTCAAACATCATAACTTTACTTTTGTTAACATTAACTTTCAGATTCCTCCTCCTACACACTGTCCCAAATTCATTCACCAAACCTTGCAACTCCCATTCATCTTCACTGAACAGTACTGTATCATCAGCAAACAGCAACACCGGAAGCTTCCAAATCTCACCCTCATTCATTAGAGCCACCCCCACATCCACTTCCCTACCCTGCACCTCCTTTACAACCCCATCCATGTATATATTAAACAGCCATGGAGATATCACACAACCCTGTTTCAGTCCCACAATGAGATCAAAGAACTCACTCAGCTCACCATCCACTCGCACCGTAGCCCTAGCTCCCGCGTACATACTCTTCACAGCACTCAACAATTTCACCTCCACTCCATATATTCTTAATACCTTCCACATACCTTGCCTATCTATTCTGTCATAAGCTTTCTCCAAGTCCATGAAGGCAGCATACACTTTCCTTCCCTTCTCTAGATACTTCTCCACTAAACATCTTAGAACAAATATCTGATCTACACACCCTTTTCCCTTCCTAAATCCCCCTTGTTCTTCTCCAACTAGCTCCTCTGTCATATGCCTAACCCTATCAATGAGTATTCTACCATATATTTTACCGGTCACACTATATAGGCAAATACCCCTATGGTTGCCACATACTTCTCTCTCCCCTTTTCCTTTATATAAAGGAACAATTATACTTGATTTCCAGTCCTCTGGAACCCTTCCCTCTTCCCAAGCCAATCTACACAACTTCCATATCCACTCCACAACAATCTCACCCCCATACCTAAGCATTTCACCACACACTCCATCAATTCCTGGGGCCTTTCCCAACTTAATCTTCTTCATCGCTTCCACTACTTCCGCCCTACTGATCTCTTCCTCCCTCCTCTCATCTCTTCTTCTCCCAGCCATTCCCCAACCACTTATACTCGCACTGCTCTCACTCTCTACATTCAACAAATCCTCAAAGTGCTCCTTCCATCTCCTCAATTTCTCTCTCTTCTCCACCAACAATCTATTATTCCTATCTTTCACTCCCCTACTATTTCCCCTTTCACACTGCCTTACTTTCTTTACCGCCTTCCAAAACAATTTCCTACTCTCCCTCCATTTCACACTCAGATTCCTCCCAAACTCTTCATCCACTTTCTTTTTACTCTCCTTCATCAGTTTCTTAACCTCCCTTCTCCTGCTCACATATACCTCTCTCTTCTCTCTCTCATCTTCTCCCCTACCTTTACTCACTAACCATTCACTATATGCCTTCTTCTTTTGTTCCACAGCTCGTTTCACCTCATCATTCCACCACGCCGTCCCTTGCACACCCTTGCATCTCCTCCTCACTCCACAAACCGCCTCACACGCTGCGCTTATCTCTTCCTTGAATGTCTTACATACGTCTTCCACCCCTTCCATCTGCTCTAACTCATACCTTCCCATTCTTTCTTCCACTATGCTCTTATACTCTGTCATTTTCTCACTATCATGCAATTTCTCCACTCTTCTCACAGGAGCTGCTTCCTCCTGTCTTCCCCTTCGTCTCCTCAACCACTTTCTTTGCAGCTCTACCTTGGCCATCACTAAGTGATGGTCCGAGACTCCATTCCCCCACCCTCTCCACACTCTTGCATCCAACACTTGTCTTCTCATTCGTTCATCCACACACATGTAGTTTATCATTGCCTTTCGTTCAACAAGTTCACCATCCATCCTCCTCAATACTCTCCATGTATACCGGTGGATCATCTTATGCCGAAAGTAGGTGTTGGCTGTTGCCAACCCCTTACAAGCACAGATGTCCACCAAAGCACTTCCATTCCCATCTACGTCAGCTGGCACACCCCACTGAGCAACCACTCCATCCACTCGTACATTCCCAACTTTGCCATTCATGTCTCCAATCAACAGCACTCTCTCGCTCCTCTCAAACTTGTCCATACATGCTTCTACTGTACACTCGCCCAAAACTCCTCTTTCACTCCTGCTACTCGATCCTCTGTCGGGGCATACACACATACAATCGCCCACGCTTGTATACCTACTTTCATCCTCACCCATACAATCCTTGCACCCACTGTTCCATACTCTTTTATATTCTCCTTCCACTTCTTGCTTATCATCAGACATACTCCCTCTCTTGCCCTCTCATTTTCATTGAC
>NC_137065.1:12427041-12447041 GCF_032717465.1 Coenobita brevimanus
GTTCCTCAGGGTTCTGTTCCTTCACGGAGTCTCTCTCTAATTCATGAAGTATAAAAAATCTTTACATCATTCCCTCTTTACCTTTTGAAACAATAAACCTATGAATATATTTTCCAGTAACTCCCCATAGTTATGCATGGCCAGAAATGTAATCAGTACGACATGAAGAAAAAACTTTATGCCACTTAAGAAGTAAACAATTCACTCTGAAATATTCGGCTAAAAAAAATAATAAGCAACAGTTAAAGTGAAACCATCTGTCACTTATGTAATGAAACCATCTGTCACCTGTGTAATGAAACTATTCTGATTAACTGTATCTATTACCTTATTACATACTGAGAACTCACACTTCAATCACAAGTACATGTGTAGAATAAAGGGGAAAATATCATGGTAAAAGAACTGATTCATGTATAAGGTGAGACGAGACATTTCATTACATTTTTCATCAGAATAGTCTTTATTTATATACTTTAGCTGGGCAATCTGGCAGTAATGAGGTTAATAAATGCAAGATCTAATCCATGCCTCTCCTAACATATATACTATAGTCTGCAGATACCTTGAACAAAACAAACAAATTCTTTATGAGACTATTATGTCCTATCATTAAGTTTCCTAAACCTTCTGTGTGTGTGTGTGTGTGTGTGTGTGTGTGTGTGTGTGTGTGTGTGGGTGTGTGTGTGTTTAAATTCTGTTCTCCAAGTGTTTTTCTTAATGACATAAAACAGTGTGTGTGTGTGTGTGTGTGTGTGTGTGTGTGTGTGTGTGTGTGTGTGTGTGTGTGTGTGTGTGTGTGTGTGTGTCTGTGTCTGTGTGTGTGTCTGTGTGTTTGTGTATTTAAATTCTGTTCCCCAAGTTTTTTTCTTACTGAGATAAAACAGTGTGTGTGTGTGTGTGTGTGTGTGTGTGTGTGTGTGTGTGTGTGTGTGTGTGTGTGTGTGTGTGTGTGTGTGTGTGTGCGTGTTTAATTTCTGCTCTCCAATTTTTTTTTCGTATTGAGATAAAACGGTGTGTGTGTGTGTGTGTGTGTGTGTGTGTGTGTGTGTGTGTGTGTGTGTGTGTGTGTGTGTGTGTGTGTGTGTGTGTGTGTGTGTGTGTGTGTGTGTGTGTGTGTGTGTGTGTGTGTGTGTGTGTGTGTGTGTGTGTGTGTGTGTGTGTGTGTGTGTGTGTGTGTGTGTGTGCGCGTGTGTTTAAATTGTTCTCAAAGTTTGTGTGTGTGTGTGTGTGTGTGTGTGTGTGTGTGTGTGTGTGTGTGTGTGTGTGTGTGTGTGTGTGTTTAAATTCTGTTCTCCTAGTTTTATTTTACTGAGATAAAACAGTCTGGGAACAACGTAAATCTTAACTGGTAACAGCAGATCACCTTGCAAAGAGGTACCTCTCTCTCTCTCTCTCTCTCTCTCTCTCTCTCTCTCTCTCTCTCTCTCTCTCTCTCCTTCCACTACCCATCTTCCCCTTCTCTCTATCACCGTCTTTCCTCCTTTCCTCCATCCAAGTCTCTTCTCACTCTCCCTACTTATTTTCCTTCCTCTCTCAAGGTCCTTGCATGCTCTGCTCCCCCTTTCCCTCCCTCCTTCTCTCTCTTTCTCACCGCACCCTCTTAACTCGCTCCCTCCCTTCCCCGACCCTCTTTCCTCCTCTCTCCTTCCTTCTTCCCTCCACCACCCCCCATTCTCCCCCCACTACCTCACCTTTACTTCTGTACATTCCCCCTTCCATCTCCCCTTACATTCTCCTCGGTCTCATCTCCCTATAAAAGACGGAATCCACAACTCTCCACTTCACTCCACTCACCTTCCCTTCCACAGCAAAGAATCAGGTAATCTGATTCATAAAGTTAATTCAGATACAACCCATTTTATACGTGCTTCCACTTAACATTTCTTCACCTCTGGGCACTTCTTGTGGTGAAACATGTAAAAATCTCTTTTAAAACTGGTTACCCTCTCACTACTACTAAATCTTTGCTATTAAGTACGCCGTAAAACCATCTGCTTTTCTTTACTTATGGGATAAACTCCGCTACAATTGGCTAGAATCCTTGATTAACTTAGAGAAGACCGACAGCTTTCACATCTTAGAGCAAAATAAGTTACTGCTATTGTGTACATTTCCGGTATAAAATCTAGATGATACTTTGATAATCACTCACTCAAGATCTGTAGCCATAATTTTATTACCTTATTCCCTCTTGGTAATATTAAGAAAAATTCACCTGATGGGCTAAAGCTAAGCAGATTTCATTTCTTGTATAAACCGCTTTTTTTTTTTTTCTCGCCCAATATCTTTTAATAGGAAAATAGCTTGATCGAAGAAATTAACAAATATACCGAGAGTTGTTTGATCCTTGGTTCTCTTGGCATTATTTTTCCCTAACTTGGCTTAAAACTGTAATATCTCCATCGTGAATGTTGATTTGCAATACCGGGTTAAAACAAGAATATGACGATAGTGAAAGAAAGGATGTACTGCACAGGCTTTGTCTTATCCTACGACCGAGGGGCGTGAAATAAGCTGCAAAAACACGTAATTCTGGGACAAATTAAGGTTAAAAGGAATATAAGCACGTAACTTTAAATCTCTGCTCCTCGCTCACGCTTCCCTCAGTTTCCGTTTCCATTCCCACACTTACTCCCAACTCATCCCTCACGCTCCCTTCCCTTACCTGCCTTACCACTTCCTCACTCACTGCCAACCCATCCTTCACTCTCCTTCCCCTTACTTGCCATACCACTTCCACACTCATGCCCCACTCACGCCAATTCTTCGCCCCTTTACATCCCTTCCCTACTCTCAAAGACAGTCCTCACGCATCCACCATTTTCCCTCCTACTTTCCTTCCCCACTCCCACACACACACTCCCCATTCATCGCCGACTGTCCCTCCACTTACCACTTCCCATCTCACTCCTCACACATCCTTAATACTCCCTCCCCTTATTTGCTTTCATTAATTTCCCACTCACTCTCCACGCTCCCTCCCTTCACCTACCTTCCCCACTAGCAAACTAACTCTCTCGCTCTCCCTTACAGGCACCACCACCACCATGCGGATGGCCCTTCTCAGCCTCTTCGTCATGGGTCTTCTGGCCGGAGGAAGTCTGGCACAGAGTTTACTGCCCTGCAGCGGGTCCAACGTCTTCATTGAAGTTGTTATTCCCGGGATTCGTTAGTGGCTGTGTTTTGGTTGCCGTCTGAATGTCACTCTCATTAGCTGGTTCTCCTTTTAACATGCATATTCACTCACATGCATTCGTACACTCGCTGGTAACAGATGGTATCAGATATCACACACACACACACACACACACACACACACACACACACACACACACACACACACACACACACACACACGCACACACACACATCCCTTCAGAAGTATTTATTGTACTTACTGATTCACTTACACATATCATTCACCATCCATCCATCCATCATCCAATCCTACTTTGCCCCATGAGGAGCGTAGGAGCCCAGGGCTAGACAGTTGGTCCTGACATCCAAGATGAGAGCGACCAACCTCACTCATCCCTGAGTGGCACCACGTGAGGAACAAACCCCAACCACTCCCCCGGCTATACGAGTAAACCTTCACCAGTTCAATTCGATTATTGCACAATAATTACCCAGTAAACCACCAGGCGCCAAAATTTGGTTATATGGTTACAACCCAGCGTAGTAAATGGTTTCCTGGTGTACAGGAAACAATTTGGATTGTTACTGAGTGTAGAGTCACCCACAGGCAGAAGGAAGGGGAAAGAATGAAGGACAGAAGAGGGGGTGTAAAGTCACCCGTAGGCAGAAGGACAGGGAAAGACTGAAGGAAAAAAAGACAGAAGATGGAAGGAAAGAAGGATGGAGGAGAGGAAAGGGCAGACACCCGAGAGCAGCACTACATTGAGTGAGTGGATGGTGAGCGCCTCCACCTACCACAAAAAACACAGGCATTATACTGTCACTCACTCACTCATTTACTCAATACCAACTTATGGACATTGGAGAAAGTTTCGGAGACGTTCTAACTCAGGTTCTATCTCCTACTGTCACAAGTTTAGTTTAAAGAAGTTACTTTATTTGCATTATTTTACTAGTAATGAATGTGTCGAATCTACCAAAACCTGCATTACATAATACACTTAGATTTATATTCTTATGCTCTAAAGTCTAAACCATTCACACAGCCAAAGCAGCATATAAGGAAGAGCCTATCTTCCTCTCTCTGTGCCTCCCCGTTCTTTTCCGTTTATCTCAGTCTTTTCTGTTCTTTCTCTGTCTCCTCCTTCACCTGCCCCTCCACTAACAATTTTCCTCCACAGCCAAAACAATATGTGAAGGAGAGCACTCACTACCTCCAACCGTCTACCCTTTCCTCTCCCTTTTTCTCCGCCCTTCCTGTTTCCTCCGCTGTCTCCCTCTTTCATATGCTTTCCCTGCCTCCCTCTTTTCTCCCTGCATCTAATAACCATATTATCCCAACCCTCTACAGTCGGAGTAGTATGTAAGGGGCCGCTTGTGTTACCCGTGTGCCAGCTCAACGTGTTAGGCTGCATCCTGGAACTTGACATATTCTGCGGAGACCTAACACAAGACCTGCTGGACACAATAATCGGAACTTTGACAGACTGCATCGCAGAGTTGAAACTGGAAGTGAACTTGGACCTTCTCGCTAATATTACCCGTAATGTCACTCCATTTTACGCTGATTTTCATACTGTCACTCGTTTTACACTGATTTTCACAATGCACTCTCTCTTACGCTGATTCTCATAAGGTCACTCATTTGAAGCTGAGTTTCATACTGTCACTGTTTTAAGCTGATTTTCACATTGTCACTCTGTCATACGCTGATTTTCATATTGTTCCTGTTTTATGCTCATTTTGATATAGTCACTCTGTGTTACGCTGATTTTCATGCTCTGTTTTACCCTGTCTCTTATACCACAGCTTTATGTTATGTGATTGTTCTAATCTGACCCTCATACCCATTCTTTATGTTATGTGATTACTCTAGCTCCCATACCTTAGCTTTATTTTGTGTGATTTGGTTTTCCACTGCAATTAATATCCCCAACTTAATGTTTTGTGATTCTTTTTTACTCTGGCTGTCATACCCTAGCTTTGTGTTGTGCGATTCTGTTTTTCTTTGACTCTCATATCCTTGACTTATGCGATTTTGTTTTACTCTGATGCCGATACCATACCTTTATTTTATGTGATTCTGTTTTACTCTGGTTTATATTATTTTGGTGGCAGTACTATGACTTTATTCTATTTTAACCAAATGTTACTCATTCCAGGTTGCTGGTGCCGGAAAGCAGGAGAAAGCAACCTCAGTCACTCTCATTCTGTTTCTCAGTTGTCTAATTTAATGCTCTACGCAAAGTTATCTTAAAATTACTTCACTCTCTTCCTCTTCTAATTCACGGTTTACCGCAGCTGCTTTATTTCTTGCCCTCACAGGTAACTGGTAGAGTTGTTCTCCCCTGAGCCACTTCATTCCAATTTACTTTATACCATACACACTTCTCACACTCGGTCACACCTCTGGTTAAAAATATATTTCAGCATTATCCTTCCTGCAGCGTCTAGACCTCATCATTTCCCTCATTAACTCCACTTCTAATCTGTATACTGTTATGAATCTCCCACCACGTCTTCTCTCTATTGGCTATATCATAACATAGCCTGATCTACCCATTCCACTGCACTTCGTCTACTTTAACACGTCCCTGGTCTTTCAAACTCTTTTAATGTCCTCTTTCACTCTGCTAAGTCATCTAACTTCACATACAGACCAGCAGCACTTAGTCAAAGCACTTCCACCCTTTTTCGGTCCCTAGTATTCAAGGATCGATGCATGCATCAATACAGGACCGTCAGGGTCACTTTGCTGTCCTACTTCCCCATGCTTCACAGTGCCCTAATATGCTTCTTCTCCTACCCTACGACTTCCTTGAAATCCCATAGTTCTGTCTGGTGCTTTGGCCACTTTTAAATTCCTACAGTACTATATGTCCTCCTACTCTTCAGCGATCAGCCTTACATAGCGTTCTTCTTCGTGTGTTTGTTAGATGTCATCACCTCGACTTTTCTTGTATTCGCTAAACTACTTACCTTTAATATGAAGACTTATTTTCAGCTTATCTGGCAAACTGGATTCACCAAGTAGATCAGTGTGGCGAATCTGTTTTATCTTCAGGCAAATTTGTTTTAATTTGTGGAGTGGGAAATCTTTTTAATCTTCCTGCTAATTTGTTTTTATTTGTGGTGTGGTAAATCTTTTAAATCTTCTGGCTAATTTGTTTATATCTGTGGGATGTAGAGTTCAGATAATGATACGACAATATCAATGTCGATGACGAAGATATTACACTGATTCCTAAAGAACTAGACTGAGAAAGATTTAGTCTGTCAGTCAAACCCCCCTCCAACATTCCCCCACACTGCTCACCTGCCTTGCCCTGTCCTGCCTTCCTCTAAATTATGCTGCCCTTCCCTGCCTTCCTCTACATTACCCTGCCCTGCATTCCTCTTCATAACCCTGCCCTGTCCTGCTCTGCCCTGCGTCCCTTCAAACATCAGGCAGGTCCTCTAATCACTTGACCTAATCGACCCTCTCCCCTTCCTCTACCACAGTCGGCACACCACCTGAGGTGATCGTGAATATCTTGCTAGAAATCCTCGGCCTTGAAAGCCTCGTGGCGGTCCTCCTGTGTCTGCTGTCGAAGCTTGGCTTTGTGAGTACGACAGATAGATATAGAAAAATTGATGGAGAGGGAGAGAGAGAGAGAGAGAGAGAGAGAGAGAGAGCGAGAGAGAGAGAATAATTATTGTCTGATACTTTTTATTTTATAGTAAAAACATGTATTAAGATACGAAACTTACTTTCACGATCATTTCACGCTTGTGGAAATTTTACTTTGCTACATCGTGGTTGTTCTAAACTGAAAAAAAAAATCCATAACATCTATAACTTATCTCTAACGTGACAAAAACTTACATAACGCCTGTAATTTCTCTGTCTTTCTGTCTGTCTGTCTGTCTGTCTGTCTCTCTCTCTCTCTCTCTCTCTCTCTCTCTCTCTCTCTCATCTGAAAAAATATCCATAACCCTAATAACTTATCGTTCTGTAACCTGAAAGAAAAAGATCCAAAAAGAACTAAAACTTCTCTCTCTCTAACATCAAAAAAAAGATTCATAACCCCTGTAACCTCTCTCTCTCTCTCGCTCTCTCTCTCTCTCTCCTCAAAAAGATCTATAAGCCCTATAACTCAACTTTCTATACTAAAAGAAAGATCCATAACCCCTATAACTATCTCTCTCTCTCTCTACCCCACAGCTCATCCAGTTCATCTTATGCTTGATTGGTGGAGTTCTTGGAATTCTTGGATAACATGGAACCCGCTGAACCGACCTGAACCCACGTGAACCCGAACCAGGACCAATCTCTATTCTGTGTGCATGTGAGTGAGTGTGTGTGCGCGGCCACGAGTGTGTATGTGAATAAATCCAAGGCAGCATCTTACATTGTTTTTTTTACCTGACTAATAAACAGATCATAATTATTTTGTACTCAGTTCTGAATAATGGTAATTTTAGTGACAAGAAGTATCACATAAATTCATTTCCACCTGAACTCTGAGGAACGGTAATCTATATCTATCTATCAAACTATTGCCAGACGCCTTAATCCCTTATACGGGGTGGCCACAAACAAATCGCCTCCACGTCACCCAATCCCCTGCCATTTCACTTCCCTGCTCCTCCTTACACCCCCCTTCCTCATATACCTCTCCACTACATCCCTCCATCTCATCCTTGGCCTTCCCCTCCAGCTCTCCCAATCCACCTCACTCACATACACTCTCCTCGTCAGTCTCTCACTCTCCATCCTCTCCACATGGCCAAACCACCTCAGTGTGTTTCTCCTAATGCTTCCTATCACATCTACATCCACACCACAACGCTCCTTCACATCCTCATTTGTCAGTCTATCTCTCCACGTGACTCCACAGGCTCCTCTCAAATAACTCATTTCCACTGCTCTCGCTCTTGACTTGTGCCCCTCGAACAACGTCCAAGCTTCGCTTCCATACGTCAGAGCTGGTATCACAATACTGTCGTGTAATAACTCTTTCACTTCCATGCTCACTTCCCTCTTTCTTATCACTGCCTTCAAGGAACCAGCAACCTTTCTTCCTTGTTGTACCCTTTCAAGCACTTCACCCTTCAAACTTCCATCCTTACTCATCACACTACCCAAGTACTTAAACGTACTCACATTTTCCATTTCCTCCTCATCCAACCTCACTGTTCATTCACTGACTTCACCTCTCTCGAAGACCATAACTTTACTTTTCCCTACTTTCACCTTTAAGTTCCGTTTCTTACACACACTTCCAAACTCATCCACCAAGCCTTTCAGCTCCCCTTCGTCTTCACTTAACAACACAGTATCATCTGCATACAACAGTCCAGGGAGTTTCCAAACACAGCCCTCTCTCATTAGGGCCAATCCAACATCCACTGCCCTATCTTGCATCTCTTTTATAACCCCATACATGTACAGATTGAACAACCATGGAGACATGATACATCCCTGTTTCAACCCAAGCTTCAAATAGAAAAACTCGCTCAGTTCACTATCCACACATACTGCAGCCTTAGCACCATCATACATACTCTTCACAGCATTCAACAACTTCCCATCTACTCCATGTATTCTTAATACTTTCCACAATCCTTGTCTATCCACCCTGTCATATTCTTTCTCTAACTTCATGAGGGCCGCATACAACTTCTTTCCCTTCTCTAGACACTTTTCTACTAATGATCTAAGAATGAATATCTGATCTACACAACCTCTTCCCTTCCAAAAGCCTACCTGTTTATCGCCAAGTAATTCCTCTGTTATTTCCCTAACTCTGTTAATAAGTATCCTACCGTATACTTTTCCTATTACACTAAGAAGACAGATGCCGCTATGATTACCACACACTTCTTTTTCCCCTTTCCTTTTGTACAAGTGAATAATTATACCCGTCTTCCACTCATCCGGGACTTTACCTTCCTCTCATGCCAATCTGCACATATTCCACATCCATTCTACTACTATCTCTCCCCCATGCTGCGTCATTTCACCACACACTCCATCAATTCCTGGGGCTTTCCCCGTTTTGACTTTCTTCAGTGCTTCCACAACTTCCATCCCACTGCTTCCTTCCTATCTTCTCACCTCCCTCCTTCTCCAAGCCATTTCCCAGCCGCTTATGTTCGCATTACTTTTATTCTCTATGTTCAACAATTCCTTAAATGGTTCTCTCCATCTGCTCACTTTTTCCTCCCTACTCCTCTAGTAATCTACGATTTTTATCTTTCTCTCCCGTACTAACTTCACTGCCACCCTGTCTTACTCTTTTTACCTCTTTCCAGAACATTTTCTTACATTCCCTCCACTTTTACACTCAAATTCTTTCCACATTCCTTATCCACTCTCTTCTTTCTCTTACTAATCTTTTCACCTCTCTCTTCCTTTCTACATATAACTCTCTCTTCTGTCTCTCAACTTCTTCCACGCCTCTACTGTTCATCCATTCCTTATATATTTTCTTCTTTTGTGCCACAGCCTGTTTCACCTCTTCATTCCACCATGCTGTTCCTTGCACCCCTTTTCGTCTTCTGTTCACTCCACACACCACCTTACATGCTGCATATATTTCCTCTGTGAATGTCTTGCTCACACCTTCCACGTCCATCATCTGCTCCAATTCACATTTACCCAATCGTTCCTCCACTTGTCTCTTATAATCTGCCTTTTTCTCATCCTCTTTTAGGCTTTCCACTCTCCTTACATCTACCCCTTCCTCCCGTCCTTCCCTTCTTCTATTTCTCCATTTTACTTGGACCTTGATTCTGACCACCACTTGGTGGTGGTCAGAAAGTCCACTCTCCAGTTCCCTTTTCAACATAATAATTAATAGTAGTTTTTCAAGGGTACACTGCTTTGTCTTGGTGCTGAAGCCTGTGCATTCCAGTCATCAAAGGAACTATACTAATCAAGTGCAATCACACAGGGAAGCTTCTTTACTACGGATCAGATGAAAACTGTTCCCCTGGCACTAAGTGCCCGAACTGGACATGCGAGGCACCAACTCAAAGCTTTTTCTAGTAGTTCACTATCTTGCAGTGAACCAGGTTCTTTTCAATGGATTGGGAAGGAGGTGAGAGACGTTCGTATAACCGGTTAGCGAAATTGCCCGGCTATATCGATGCCACCACGTGAAGGGGTCCCTCACCAGCACCAACCTCTTTCTAAACCAAAAACACGAGTTCCGTCAAACCATGGTGCTTAATCTTCAGCAGCGATGCAGCAGATGACTTTGGCGTAGTCAGCGTTGATCCGGAGCAAGAGGAGTCAAGAATATAGGAATTTTTATAATCTAGGTGCCTTTGGAAACGAAACCTTGGGATGAGCAGTCGGCATGAAGAGTCCGGTCGTCTCTCCTTTTTTTCTTTCATTGGACTTCGGAATTCAGTGTGGTGAGTCTGCAGCAACTGACAATGACGACACTACCCGGCCACATATAATACCATCAGTGTCGGCTGCTGCGGGTTTACCACAGTGAGGGGAACGAAGTTCTTGTACAGCAAACGTAGGAGTGTTCGGAGAGACATGGAAAATACTGATAGATGTCCCGTGGAAGAAGAAGAAGAAAAAAAAACAGAACCCTTATTAAAAATGATCCAGACGTAAGTAGAAGATTCAAGCAACCGAAAAACGCATTTTTTTCATGCAAAGAAGAAACAACCAAAGTCGAAAAACCCAAAAAGCTCTTTATTACACGGAAAACAAAACACAACAATGTAAAATTTAAGATCCACGTGTTCTGAGATGTGGCAGGGGTTAGAGACGAAGGAAAAAACAGGCTGAAGAAGGCATTTCCAGAGCTGACCTGCTGCATACATGACTGAGAGTATCGGATAACTCATGCTTTAGACAGCTGCACAGAGACGGGGTGCGAATGTGTTGCCAGATTTGTGCTACGAGCTTTACAAAATGGACGAGGGGTGCAAACAGAAGTTTCAGAAAATCACCGAAATAGCGATGGTGCAGAGATAAAGATACAACACTGCAGAGAAGAAAGAGATTCTGAAGGAAATCAGTGAGAGAGGGGACGTTAATAGACGATAAACCTTTGACTCCACCCTGTTTACAAGAACTGTATGATGGGAACAACTCCAATCACAAAAATGCTAGATGTACTCCACACATGGGCGAATCCCTATACAAAGTCAACAGCTGTGTAGTGTACCGAAAACACGGAGTCGGTTTACTACACTTAAACCCTTGGAAGGAGATTTTGCACGGGTGGTAGTATGATCTTTTCAAGATTCGTGGAGAAAGAAAAACCAATGATATTAGGAGACTATGAAGAAATGAACTGTGCATTGCAAATATATTAAGGGATATTCCCGTGGAAGATTTTAACTGAACGGAGGGTTTACATATTGCAGCTCTTTTAAGTTACCAGAAGGAAGCTGGATGACTCGGACGCTGATGCATGTCCAGCATGTAATACAGTACATGGTACCCCATTCTGTTAAGCACATTATGGAAGACTGCACTGCACACAATCACCTACGCCAACAACACAACATACACTCCTTGAGAGCTCTGTGAGAAAGCACGGTCTCGGCCATGGCATTCCTTAGGGACTCGGGGCTGTTCGGCCAGACTGCCTAGGGAACAACAACTACTACTACTAGTAGGCTACTGAATTTCTGATACATATATATCCCCGAATGGCTAAGGCGTTGCCTCTCTGTAGAGGACTTTTGGACTGGAGCGTGTAGCATTTTATGACCGGATGCCCTTCCTGACGTCTACCAATGACCCTTGGGTGGTTTCGATCCTCCGACCCATCGGTCAGAGCGGAGCGCTCTAACCCACTGAGCCACGGCTGCTACACACACAAACACACACACACACACACACACACACACACACATATATATATATATATATATATATATATATATATATATATATATATATATATATATATATATACAGAGAGAGAGAGAGAGAGAGAGAGAGAGAGAGAGAGAGAGAGAGAGAGAGACATATAGATAGATAGATAGATATAGATATAGATATATACCAATCAGAAATCATACTGCAGTCGTCAGATATTACTCTGCCACAGCTTCATCACATCATTACTTAAAGAACTGAAGTAACGGACACCGAAACAAGCATTTAGGAATGTGAAAGGTGGAGTCATCTGAGTGAGAGTGGATGGGGATAAAAGTGCAGTTCAGAAAATCACTGATGTATAGAAAGGAGAGACTTTGTGACAGTACAGAGCACTGAGGAACACCACTATCGATACTTTTAGAAGACGAATAAAGGTAGTCTACAATAGCAACCACAGAACGACCACAAAGGAAGCTTGAGATGAAGGCACAGACAGGAAAGAAACCATAAAAACGCACTTTGGAAATCAAGACTTTTTGCCAAACTCGGTCGATAGCTTACATATGACACGTGTATTGGCAAAGGTTTCGCCACAGTCATAAAAGGAGGATGGCCAAAAATAGTTAGGCATGGTGTTCATCACCGGTGGAGCATCGCTGACAGAAAAATGTTTATTAGAGGACAATGCTTCAGAATCTTCTAGTTTATCCGGCTACCATTATAAATTATGTTTAGCTCCTGCAGTAATACAAACCTGTCCACTTCGTGGCTATAATGCAAGCTAGTGAGACGAATGATTTAAAAGAGGCCACTATTTTTCCAGCTATTCTAGATGCTCGCATCACTCCTAGTAACAAGAGTTTCATATTTCTAAACAGCATATTATCAAAGCCATTTCGTCAGGATTAAACATTGATAACAAGAGAATAGTAATCCTCACCACAAGGACACTGTATTTAACAACCTGCACTGCACATACCCACACTGTTGCCATTAGCCTATTCAAATGATGATTTGACAGAGGGATACTGTCACTGTTAGGTGGCTCATTGGCAAACGGTATGGTGCTAAAGTGGTGGTGGAAGTGACTATGTTTATGTCAGGAAGGCAATAGCAATTTGTACAACAGAAGAGTTTCATTTTGTCTTTTTAGGAAGTTGGGAGTGTGGAGAATAGACTCTTCTGTCTTATTGAACCATCTTACTAACAGGAGAAGAGAATATCTACTTAACCTATTCTTTAATTTGGTCTGGGTATTAACTTTCCGCACAGTCCCATTGTATTTACGTGAATGAAAGTGTTTTATTCCATTAGTGATATTAAATACACGATTTTTCATCTGGACCTCTGCCACAAAGGAAGATAAAATGATTCGACCTTCAAAGAAAGTAAATAAGGAACCCTGCCATACACCATCCCACCCCGCCCAACCACACCACACCACACCACACCTCTCCCCCACCCAACCACACCACACCACACCACACCTCCCCCCCACCCAACCACACCACACCACACCTCCCCACCACACCCCACCCAACCACACCACAACTCCGTACCCCGTCAAACCCAACCAAACCATACAATACACCATCCCACCCTACCCAACCACACCACAACTCCTCACCCCATCCCACCCAACCACACCATACAATACACCATCCCACCCTACGCAACCACACCACACAACACCTCCCCACCCCACCCTATCCAACCACACCATACCATACACCATCCCACCCCACCCAACTACACCACAACTCCTCACCCCATCCCACCGAACCACACCATACCATGCACAATCCCACCCTGCCCAACTACACCATCCCACCCCACCCAACCACACAACACCACACCTCCCCACCCCACTCCACCCAACTACACCATCCCACACCACCCAACCACACCACACCACACCTCCCCACCCCACCCCACCCCACGCTCCCCGACCATACCATACACCATCCCAGCCCACCCTGTCAGGACTAAAATATCATAACACTACATACTAGCTAGTAACGTACTTATGTAATCTAGAGGTTAGATGAAAGTTATGGCTAGGGCTGGAGGAAATGGCGTTTGCACATTCCCTCTAAGGAATGCCATAGACACCAGGTGTGACGCCTGATCGGAAAGTCCCTAGGATTGAAAAAATTCCACTGAACTGTGCCTTAAACGTGACACAATCACTACATATACGGGAGAGAAGGAGTTAGCAGGTAGAAGGAGTTAGGACAGAGAAGCGAGGAAGGGGTCTAGGAGTAAGACAGAGGCACGGTGGGGAAAGGCATGCGAGCGGGTTAGCGAGTAGCTCTCATCTATTTACGCTCTGTGAGACTTACTCATTGTATTACTCTTGACATATTCCCTTTGAAGAAAATAAACTACAATCAAACCCCAGGCTCATCTTTATCTTTCTCCTGTCATTAAAGACAAGTACAACTAACATTTTCTCTTACAAATCAACTCACTGTTATAACAGCTCGGCTACAACTACGATATAATATATCTACAATTACGATATATTATTTTTGTGGCAGTAGTGGGAAACCACACCTCCCCACCCCACCCCACCCAACCACACCATACCATACACCATCCAGCCCCACCCAAGGACACCACATCACACCTTCCCACACCACCCCACCCAACCACACCATACCTTATACAATCCCACTCGACCAAACCACACCATCCCACCCCACCCAATCACACCACATCACACTTCCCCACCTCACCCCACCCAATCACACCAAATCACATTTCCCCACCCCACCCCACCCAATCACACCAAATCACATTTCCCCACCCCACCCCACCCAATCACACCAAATCACATTTCCCCACCCCACCCCACCCAATCACACCAAATCACAAATCCCCACCCCACCCCATCCAACCACATCATACTATACACGATCCCATCCCACCCAATCATACCACACCACACCTTCCAACCCCACCCCGCCCTACCCTAACATACTATACATCATCCCACCCCCACCCAACCGCACCATCCCACCCCACCCAATCACACCACACCACACCTCCCCACCCCACCCCACCCCACCGTACCCCACCAAACCAGACACCATCCCACCCTACCCAACCGCACCACACCACACCTCCCCATCCAACCCCAACCAACCATACCCCACCGTACGATACACCATCCCACCCCACCCAACCACACCACCACGCCTCACCCCACCCTACTCAACCCTACTCTACCCTACAATACCATACACCATCCCACTCCACTCAACCACCCCACACCACACCATCCCGTCCTACCCCACCCAACCCTACCCCTCCATGCCAGACACCATTCCTCCCCACCCAACCACCCTACACCACACCATGTCACCCCACCCTACTCTACCCCACTCTACCATACACCCTCCTATCCCATCCAAGTACGCCACACCACACAACACCACACCACACTCCACCCCTCCCACCCACCCACACCTCAGCACACCTCCCTCCCTCCCCCTACTCTTCTCCCCTCTCTCCACCTACAAATAATTCAGACAGGCAATTAACAGGTCGTCATAACTACCTAGGGAGCAATTACACGAGACGACTAACGAGGCCAACCACCACCACAATTAGCGGGTCATCATTAGCATGATCATTTACATCAGTATTATTGGCCTCATCATTATGATTACCATCATTACTGTTAATATGAGCATCATCAGCATTACGGTATTATCATCCTCATTTGGATCATTATTTTTCTCCTCCTCTTTTTCCTCCTAATCATCATCATTATCATTAGCATCAGCATCAGCAGCATTTTCACCACCATTTCCATCACTGCATATACTGTACAGATATTGTCTGAATCATCTTTCATTTATTATTGTTATTATTACTGTTATTATTATTATTATTATTATTATTATTATTATTATTATTACCCCTCCCGCCCCGGGTATTGTTTTCACTAGGTTTGTCAGTTTGTTTGTTTGTCTGTCTGTCTGTCTCTGTTAACAACTTTAAGCGAAACTACTGGTGAGATTTTTACTAAAATTACAAGGATGACGGGCTATGGCCTTCTGATCGCCTGATTAAATTTTGGGCAAAATTAGTCCAAGGCCCAGGCTGTAGGCCTCCCCCCCCAAAAAAAAAAAAATAGACTTCTCGCTATAACGTCTTTCAAATTCGCCATATCGACATGAAACCAAAACCTAAAGATGCATCTTTCAAATCTGCATCGTATAACATGCCTTATTACATCAGGGGGGTCACCCCCCCCCACTTAGAGGTAGGAGGGTTAATGTCAAGGGGTCAGGCCTAAAATTTCATATGGGCATAAAATCATTAATTTTCACCCGATTTACGCCAAATTTGACATGTGACATCGTTGACTAGATATCCTGTTGTTTATACGTCAGCACTAAAATGACTGCCGGGGACGGGTTTGCTGTGCTTTGGCACCGCTTCTTGTTATTGTTATTATTAAACAAGGAAAAGTGAAGAAGATTAATCAAACAGAAAACAGTGAAACACTGATAAGAGGGATTACCAAGGGTGAGTAAGGAAGAAAGAGAGAGAGAGAGAGAGAGAGAGAGAGAGAGAGAAACGAACTGTTGAGGGCCTGCATCTCGTTACTACCCATTATTTATTCGATTAATTTTGGTAACTGCGGGACAATCTGACAACAGATGTCAGTAACGTTGCTTTACTGCTGTGTGTGTGTGTGTGTGTGTGTGTGTGTGTGTGTGTGTGTGTGTGTGTGTGTGTGTGCGCAATAATAAATATGCCATAAGATTCACGCCACACTTGGTATGTTTTAAATATTTTCACACTCATGGTTTGCAGATAATTGTCATTAACATCACTCTGTTGCAACGTCGTCAGTGTTGCAAGCTTACATTGATATTTTATTTATTGCAATCTTTTAATTTTTTCAGTAATTTGTTTGGTATTTGCTAGTATGTGTGTATTTTTACCGGGCGGGAAATTACTAACTCAGCTACACACACACACATGCATGCGCGTTCTCTTTCACACACACACACACACACACACACACACACACACACACACACACACACAACCATAGCCAGTACCACCACAACTACCAGCAACACCCAAAACCACGACCAACCACAACTACCCACAATCACGACCACCACATCTATCGCCACGACAACTACTACCACACCTACCACCACCACAACGATTAAATACAACCACCACCACCACCCACTCAGCCACCCACACAACCAGGCAATAAATCAGTTAATAAATGAAGGAAAGACGTCATTAATCAGTTACTATCGTTAATTACTTATAGGAACATAACAAGAGGCTGGGGTAAGGATGTCAAAGGTAGCTTTGTTATCTGTAATTGTGTGTAGGATTGTTTTACTTCAGTGCCTTTTGTGTTGGCCTTTATTTTTTACTTTATTTAGCTAGCTTTTAGCCTGCCTTTATTGCTTTAAATTTCTATCATCTGTTCATCTGTTTATTAATCTATATTTCAACTTGTTATATTATTTTTGGCTTACCTATCTATCTATCTTTACCTTCTACTTTATTCACCTGTTTTCAACCTCTTTGTATCTTCTAATATCCTTTGTCTACCTACCAGCACATCAGTCTATCTATCTATCTGTCTATCTATCTATCTACGAGTATATACCCACGTACTTTTCTTTTTCACTTAACTTATCCCTAATTCATGTTTTTTTTTTCTTCCATTTCCTTCATATTTTTTCGCTTCCCTACTTTATTTATCAGCAGTTCACTTTGCATTTATTTCCGCTTACTCTTAATATATACTGTATTGTAGGTCTATTTATTTCTCTGTATACTCTTTACCCTGTCATTATTATACCCGCGTTAGCAAAGCGAGAGCGGGTATCGTTTTGAACGACGTGTGTGTGTGTGTGTGTGTGTGTGTGTGTGTGTGTGTGTGTGTGGTACCTGTCATCAGCCTTCTCAAAATTGAATAAAACAATCAGTATGTACAGGATGTAGTGAGAGAGAGAGAGAGAGAGAGAGAGAGAGAGAGAGAGAGAGAGAGAGAGAGAGAGAGAGAGAGCATTCAAAGAGTACAACACCCACGCCCTAAAATCGGTCAGCGGTCCCAACCTGTGACTTTACCGTGTGATCTTGACCCTCTAGTAACTGTTCATAAAATCACTTCATCCTTCGCTGACCCTCAACCCGTCCACAAAGCATGGTGTAAATCGGATGAACACTCTAAACTGACCTTGACCTCTGACCTACAGTACTATTCTCTAAATGGCCTCGTTTCATTCTCAACAGACTTTCAATCATCCCATCAAGGGAGGTTAAAATCGAATGAAAAATGTCTAAGTTATTGGACTATAAATCTGACCGTCTCTTGTGACCTTCACCTTATAGAATCGAAATGTTTCATCATTGTCTGTGTGTTCCTGTGTGTTCCTGTGTATGTTTCTTTTTTCCCCATATGCTGTTCTGTACTGCCATGGAGGGCGAATGTTCTAGATTAATAGATTTCATTCCAGCCACTGTACGTGTCCCTCCCTCCCTCCCTCTCTCTCTCTCTCTCTCTCTCTCTCTCTCTCACAGACATTTCCCAAGCCACCTTTAACCCACTGGTGCCTGGGGTCACTCAAGGACGGAATGAGGATATTCGTAAGTTAATAAAGGGTACGGACCTAAGAGCTTCGCGACTATGAGCCAGTATGTGGAGGGTGGTACCAAGTATGCTTAAGAACTATCTATCTACATGCTATCTGCCTACCTGACTTCCTACCTACCTATCTATCCATCTGTCTATCTTTTGTCAGACGCCTTACTTCCATATAGGGAGGCCACAAACAAGTCGCCTCCACATCGCCCTGTCCTCTGCCATTTGGCTGCCCTAGCTCTAGCTCACACCCCCTCTCTTTCATCTCTTCACTCCATCCCTCCATCTCATCTTTGGTCTACCCTTCCTCCTCTCCCCATCCACCTCACACATATACGGTTCTGGTCAATCTCTCATTCTCCATCCTCTCCACATTGCCAAACTATCTTAAAGTATTTCTCAACACTTTCAATCACATCCACACCAACACTACAACTCTCCTTTACTATACTACTTTTACACCAGCTTGGCCTAAAATTGTCGTCATTAAAAATTCATAAAAAGAATAACTACGGTATACCTCTAACTCTTTCAAAGTATTTTTTTTTCCTATATTCTTACTGATACTATTATGGAACACAAAATTGTTCCCGTCCTTATTGGTTTTGTGAGCAATACGTACGTAAGAGTATATAATAAATGAAACAGCAAACAAACAAACGAAGAAACAACAAATTAAGTAACAAAACCATGGGGAAATGCTTCGTATACTTAAATCTTAGATTGCTCAAAACAATGTTTGGACAGCTACGCCCCTCTAGCAGCGGCATCTCAAACTTGACCTTTCATTCTGTCCTTAATCTTTAGCCTATTGTTCTAAAAACTTGTCGGTTCCGTCATGGGCCTGCACGCACACCTATGTTAACCAAATTTAGCTAAAATTGGATCAATACTTCTTGTCCTCAAGGCCGGAACTATTTTCACGGCCTCCGTGAAACAGTTCGGGCAATACTAAAACAAGTAATTTTCCCCCATTTTAATCATTTTTCTGGAACACTGACGGACGCATCATGACGAACCCAGCAAGGTTTCAGCACAACAGGTCAACGATCAAGGATACAACACAAGCTCAAAATTAACCTTACCATGTGACCTTGACCTCTATATTATTGTTCTGAAAGAAAGTCAGTCAGTGTCAACCACCCAGTGACATCTCCACCAAATTTGGTAAAAATCTGATGAAAATTGTTTCTTCAAAGCCGGAACTCATATCATGACCGCCATGAGGATAGTTCCGGCCCTTTGAGAATAGTTTTGGCCAAGTAAAACCGAATAGTTTTTCTGTGAATTAACACAAATGTGGTGGAAGTCTTGACGGACCTTTAATGACAAAATTCCACAAGTTCAACCACAATAGATCTAAAGTCCAGGCTACAGGGCATC
>NC_137065.1:12452041-12461305 GCF_032717465.1 Coenobita brevimanus
ATATATATATATATATATATATATATATATATATATATATATATATATATACATAGATAGATAGAGAGAGAGAGAGAGATAGCATTCCAATCGACAGGGTATCTATGTATACCCTTCTTTCTACATACATTATTCCCAGCAACTTGTATCTATATTGTTTCTGGCACTTTTTTTTTTTAAGGTGCGTCAGCAGTTGCGTCATCAGCACCGGTCGAAGATGGCGGTGCTGTGAGCTGTTGCAGTGCGTTGGACACCCAACTTACTTAACCTAACTTACCTTTACCTAACCTAACTGACCCAGCATACCCTAACCTAATCTACCTACTTTTTTCCTTGCTGATTAGCGACCCCTCCTCACCCCCACAACATGCCATCCTCCTTCATATGCTGCCCTACCTTGCCCCTCCATTCCTTTCTTGGTCTGTGTCAAACGTTTGAATCACAACACAGAGAAAAAGCAGGAAGTCACTGGCCATTGCAACCACTGAGTTTACGGAAAAAGGTGGAAATTATTTTAATTGAGTCATGGTTGGGACTCATTTATACTCTTGTTCCACCTGATGTCAGGTGAGTTTATGTAGTTTACTTTGAGCACTGGAGTCTGAGAATGATAGTACAATCACACAAGAAGGAACACTAACAGAGTACAACACCCTCCCACTTCAGTTGGTCTAAGTCTGAAGAGATAATACAATCTTACAAGAAGGAACGCTAACAGAGTGCAACACCCTCCCACTTCAGTTGGTCTAAGTCTGAGAGCGATAATACAATCGCACAAGAAGGAACACTAACAGAGTGCAACACCCTCCCACTTCAGTTGGTCTAAGTCTGAGAATGATAATACAATCACACAAGAAGGAACACTAATAGAGTGCAACACCCTCCCACTTCAGCTGGTCTAAGGGCTCAACTTTAAGCTGACTTGACGCCTTGATCTTTGACCGATTTTTTACTATATATAAAAGACTTACTTCTATCATGTTTGGGCCAAATTTAAGAAACGAGGTTTGGGTTGACCATGGATTGTTTCTTTCACCTTTGAACTATTGTTTTAAAAAACGAACTGCATCTTATTTGCCTGACTGTTAACCCTTCCACCAAGCTTATATTATGTCACGTAAGACCTGCTTTAATTATGGAGTTGAACCTTTGACTTTGTTGCCTTAACCACTGATCAAGGGTTTTCAGTGCCAAATCACTTCATCCTTACATTCCTTTCAGCTGTTCCACCAAAATCAGGTTAAATCTGATAAAACCTCTTAGATAACCATGCCATGTGACCTTCCCCTTTGATCTATTGTTTTCAAAAATAATATGTCAACCCCTGGGAAGACTTTCAGTCCTTCAACGTAGTTTGGTCGACATCGAATAAAGCTGAGTTATTTTGTTCACACACACACACACACACACACACACACACACACACACACACACACACACACACACACACACACACACACACACACACACACACACACACACACACACACACACACACACACTCACACACACACACACACACACACACACACACACACACACACACACACACACACTCACTCACTCACACACACACACACACACACACACACACACACACACACACACGGATTGGCCTCCGCGGGTGTAGTTAAAGCCACCATGATGGGGACAACTCTAGTATTGTATTGCACTGAACGCGAGATATTTTACTCAGGTAAGAGTGAGTCACAGGAGCCTGAAGATAAAACACGACAAGTAACACCCACTTGGAATGTCCTCTGGGAAATAAACAGAGAGATTTATTCCAGCAAGTAAGAACGGGGAAATCATGACAGATACATTGATTAGTTACGGTATTTGTTACAGAAGTGGATAAATACATTTATACATTCAGAAAGCCTGCTATATATGCCTTACCGAAAAGACAGATAAATAGACAGCAAAAAAGGGAAGATAGACAGAAACCACTACAGCCAACACAGGTAGATAGGCTAACTGGGTCTGCTTTGTGAGGCCTGGGATCGAACCGGGGGTACTGAGAGGGTTTCTTTTTTATATTTCAAGACACTGTTCTTCACTTTAGCCCATTTTTGTTTCCTTTTGTACGATCGCTTGTCTTGGGCATAATTCTCTCTCTCTCTCTCTCTCTCTCTCTCTCTCTCTCTCTCTCTCTCTCTCTCTCTCTCTCTCTCTCTCTCGTGTGTGTGCATTATAGATACCGACAGTATGATAACGACAGTTACATTTTTCATTACTTCTAAAAAATTCATTTTTATCTCTTGACTTCGGTGGATATTTCTAATCTAATAACCCTTGGCGTATTTTCTTCATCGACGTCATCATCATCATCATCATCATCATCAACATCATCATCATCATATTTATCCACACCTCTTTTCGAGTCTAGGGAAGGAATGGGAGAAGGTACAGATGGTAAGGTGATAAAGGAAAAGAAACAAATGAAAAAGCGACACAAGCGAATTTCACACAAATCATGTCCAATTAAATGGGCCACACCATCATTCCGTCACCATTGCAGCCCCCGGAATCCCTACTTCACCTGCCAGTTCTCAAACTAAACACAAGGCCTCACCGACAAACAGCAACGGGATCTGGACATAGATTGTGAACCAGGTTTGGATCACAATTTGTGATGAGATTCAAGGGATTCCTTTTAATCTAATCCCTTCAGTCTGATGACGTATTTATTATATTTTTGGTAACTCCAAAAGACTATGCTCAGGTATGGAGAGAATTTTGAAAGTGGATGGGTTAGACACAGCCTTCATTAACCCCTTCAGTACCAGCAGGCTTTAGTACCAGGAAGACAATACCCTGGTAGCACACAACAACAACAACAACAACATACTAGACTAAGGCAGCATCGCAGAGAAGCGATGACTTGTTGTGTTATTTTATAATTATCAGTTTAACTGCTCAGGTTTACGTATTACCTATCATATTGTGAATGGATGGACAATGGTGACGATGATCATGATGGTAATGATGATGACGGTGGTGGTAATGGTGATCATTATGATGATTAAGATGGTGATGATGATGAGGAGGAGGAGGAGCAGATGGTGTAGATAATGGTGATGATGATGATGATGATGGTGGTGGTATTGGTGATGATAGTGACCGTGACGATGGCAATGGTGTAGATGATGATGATGATGATGATGGAGGTAATGGTGATGATGGTAACGGTTACGATGCCAATGGTGTTGATGATGATGGAGGTAATAGTGATGATGGTAACGGTGACAATGGCAATGGTGATGATGGTAACGGTGACGATGGCAATGGTGTTGATAATGGAAATGATAGACGTGATGATAATGGTGATGATGATGGTGATGGAGTAGTGACGAGTGGCAATAGACACGTTCAACCCACTGGATGTCGGAAGTTTGTGAGCTGAATAAAATCGTCCGTCATCAGATCAAATGGTCGGCTTTCCGCCCTGCTGTACTGTGGGATGAGGTGTTTTATTAGCCTTTATTTCACGCAATTTGATGAATTTTTTGAAGTAATGGATAGAAAGATAGATAGATTGATAGAAAGATAGATAGGTAGATAAATAGCTTTTGCTAACACTGGTCGGACAGAAGCCACACCAGTCAACACTGGTAGGTTACCGGGTCTGGCTGGGTTGGGTTAGGTCCGGGATCGAATCCATTGTATGTCGTTGTGGCTTCTTTTTACTTCATAATACCTGCGATCTCTCTCTCTCTCTCTCTCTCTCTCTCTCTCTCTCTCTCTCTCTCTCTCTCTCTCTCTCTCTTGTCGTAGAAGCCTGAATGCGAACAGTGTTTTCGTTACTGATTTATTGGCACAGTAACTGTTTCCTATTATTTATCTCCGCCAGGAGGTATATGTTATACCCTGCGTTTGTCTGTCTGTCTGTCTGTTTGTCTGTTAGCAGGATTACTCAAAAAGTTATCAAAGGATTTTCATGAAATTATTTGAAGGGGTAGGGTATGGCCCAATGAACAATGGAATAGATTTTTGTTGTGATCCGGAAATGTTTGTTTGTTTGTTCACACCATACCTACAAAAGTTTTCAATGAATTTCAATGAAATATTGTGGGAGGGTGGACCATGGGCCAAGAAACAAGTGATTAAATTTGGGATCGCATCCAGATCCTACCACACCGTATCTCCAAAAATTCTCAATGCGTTACAATGAAATTTAATGGAATTGTGGGCCATGGACCAAGAAACAATTGATTAAACTTGGGGGCGCATCCGGAACCGGATCCGGATCCTACCACACAGTATCTCCAAAAATTTTCAATTAATTTCAATAAAATTTTGTGGAATGGTGGGCCATGGGCCAAGAAAGAATTCTATAAATTCGAGGGCGGATCCAGATCCGGCATTGGCAGAGGTATGCCTTCTGTGAGTGTCCCTGTAGTTGTCAATATCAGATCTTGTCTTATTCTAACAATTTAATCACTCGTGCAGCAGCTGCCTAGCATGGGCCAACTGGCCTACTGCAGTTATCCTCTCTTCCTATATTTTACCTCCGCCAAGGAGGTATATGTTTTACCCTGCATTGGTTTGTTGGTTTGTCTGTCTGTCTATCTGTCTGTTAGCAGGATTACTCAAGAAGTTATGAACGGAGTTTGATGAAATTTTGTGGAAGGGTGGACCATGGGCCAAGGAACAAATGCTTAAATTCTGGTGCAGATCCGGATCCAGGGTGTTCAGCACTATACCTTCAAATGTTCTCAATGAATTTCAATCAAATTCTAGAGAAAGGTGCTCCATAGAACAAGAAGGAATTGATTAAATTTTGGGGCGGCTCCTGATCCAGATCCTACTGTATATCCATTGATCCAGATCCTATATCCATGGATCCTTGTCCGGGATTACTCAAAAAATGTGAACAGATTTTGATGAAATTTTGTGGAAAGGTGGGCCTTGGGCCAAGGAAGAAATTAATTAAATTTGGTCCAAATCCCTATCCGGATCCGGAGTATCCCGCACAATATTTCCGAAAGTACTCAATTAATTTCAATAAAATTTAGTGGAAAGTGCTCCATGGACCGAGAATGAATTGATTAAATTCTGGGGCGGATCGGGATCCGAATACAGATCCTATATCCACGCCTCCGGATCCGGATCCTTTTTAATGGCAATGGCATTAGTGGAGGTATGGGCTCTCTGAGTGCTTTCTAGTTATGCATGAAGTAATGATGTTGTGGTCAACGTGGATGGCGCTGATAAACAGTTACACAGACAGACAGTAAGACAGAGATGTGGAAATACAGACGGAAAGATACAGACTAACAGCTATGAAAATAAATCGATCTATAGATGGAAAGCAATAAAATAACAGATTGAGAGATAGAAACAGATAGGTAGCATAACAGACTGGTAGATAGAGAGACAGATAGGTAGGTAGATAGATACGTAGATATGTAGGTATGTAGATAGAAATTTTTTGGAATAACAGTTAATACAATAGCTCGATAGATAGACAGATCATGCTCTTAGGAAGGTAGATTGAGCAACAGATTTTTCTTACACATAACTGACAGAAACCAAGACAGCGAGCACTGGTAGGTAACTGGGTGTGGGTAGTGAAGGCCCGGAATCGAAACCAAAGAGCCACTCAGGTTTCTTTTTTCATTCTTTTTTTCCATATTACTCTTTCTCCCTTACCCGAGTTCTTACTTTCTTTCTCGGTATTTTTATATATAATACTTTCATCTTTACAGATATATTTTCCTATATGAAAAGATATTAATACTGTGGGTGGAGAACGATATCCTTGCATGTCTCTGTATACAAAATAAAAATTCTCATACACCACTGCATTGTTCTTGTCAGACATTCATATGGTACACAGATAAATAGATAGTTAGACTAATAGATAGACCAGTCTCTTCAGACGTGTCTCATGGCGCTCCATATTTACCTGGCTGAACCCGTCTCTTGTGAGAATTGTCAGTGAGTCTTGTGACCTGTGATAAAGTGTGCTAGTGTGTTCTACTAGTGTATTAAATAGTGGATTCTAGTGTTACAGTGTGGTAGTAAGTGTTTTGGTGTGCTGACAGCTAGTTTTTGTCAGATATTTACTTGTGTTGACATCTAGTGCCCGAATTTTACCTTGTGCGTGAACTATACTCATTTTTCTTTTATCTGGGCGAAGATGCACTTGACATATTGGTGATTATTGGCTGAATGCAACAATAGTTTATAATCTATCATTATTAACTGACAACAAATATCTGAGGGGGAAATTTGGGTTAGTAAATATTTTTTGGACATGTTGCATTCAGCCAATCATCATCAATCTGTCAAGTGCATCTTCGCCTCAATAAAAAAAAAAAACGGAGTAGTGAGAGAGATGGCTTCCGCAGCTGTGATGAGTGTTTCCAGTGCTGTTTTTGACAAAAGCTGCCTTGGTATAATGGATCAATTTCTTAAACTGAACCAGGAAAAACAAACTCTCAGGCTGGGGCTTATTATTGTGGGCTAAGTCGAACGTCAGTAATAGGAAAAATGCTAGAGTCACTTATTGCAATGAACTGGAAAACAGAAAGATTTAGTCTTATATATGTAAGTCAGCACGCATCATGCAATGATGATCCTGCCTCATAAACTTGTTATCATTCTTCTCAGAAGTCCATTGGGAGGTAGATAGCGATAAAACTTACGATATTATTTGTCTAGACTTTAGTAAAGCTTTTGACAGGGTTCGACACGAAAGGTTCACTAGAAAGGTTCGAGCACGTAGTATAGACGGCGATATTTTAAAATGGACACAGTCCTGGCTGATGGGAAGAAAGCAGAGAGTTTTAATAAATGGTACTAAGTCGAGTTGGGGATTAATAGCTACCGGTACCGGTGTACCACAGGGATCAGTACTCGGTCCCTTATTATTTATTATATACATAAATGATCTAGACTTAGGAATAACTAGCAGTGTTAGCAATTTCGCCGATGACGACTGTCTTCACCTACAAAAGGACCTCGATATATTATACAAATGTTCTAAAGATTGACGAATGGGCTCTGACGTGGAAGATTATGAGTTTTTATGTATGATATTTTGATATCTGGTATTTCAGTATAATTTATGTCTGTTTTATATTACATATTTCCATATTTCCTTTATTTTAATGCATTTACATCGTATGACTACAGGGTAAAAAACATAATTCAGCCAAATCCTTCCTAAAAACAGTCCTTGTTGTATCAAATTTAGTACTTGGTATGAATTTATATAACTGTTTGAATTGCTATGATTCCCAACTACTTGTGACCCTTCCTTGCATATTCTCGCTCTCCAAACTGTTTATGGTGTCCTTCTTATTCTCTTCTCTCACATAACACATTCATATACCCTTATAGTCCGTCTCTTCGTTTTACTTGATTTTTTTCCTCCTCTGCTACTTTATGTCCTCTTCTTGAGACAGAAATTTTCTTTCTCCCTTGGTGTTTTCTGATGTCTCGTTCACACAACTTTGTCTTCATGTTACTCCCATCTTCCTCATGATAGTATCTTAAGTGGCTTTGAATACTTCTTAGCTCCTATTCTTTAGTTACCCATCGAGATAATTAAATCTCAGCATCTTCTTGTACCTAATTAATGAAACCTTTGCAGATATGAAAAATGCATTACTTGGACACAAGAGGATGTTCTGTGATAATGTTTAAAGTAAATCACTATGACAGTGGCGCTACAAAGCCTCCAGTGCCACCTGTAATAGGATTGTCAGTAAAGTGTTTCAGTCTTTTCTCTGTGTCACTATTGTCTACCCATCTGTGTGTGTGTGTGTGTGTGTGTGTGTGTGTGTGTGTGTGTGTGTGTGTTTCTCCTGCCTCCTCTTTTTTTCCTTCGATGCCTGATTTATTATTAACTTTCATATTCTCTGCTGCCTGTCATCGCTGTTTTTTTTTTTTTTACTTCCATTTTCCTCTGACCAATAGTTTAGTCTTTTTCTTGTGCAATTATGTCCTTCCCGACGTGTTTTGTATATCAGTATTCTCCTGCTCAATTTCCCCGTCTTCATTCCGTGCCTATTTCTCCCTATCCCCTCCTTCTCCCCCCACTCCTTCCCTCTATCCCTTCTATCTTCCTACCCCTTTTATTCACCTTTTACTGTACCTTCATTCCCTCCCTCTGCTTCCTCGAACCTCCTTTTTCTCCCTCTCCCCATTCCCCCTCCTTCTTCACCCGCCTCACACCCGACTCACCCACCCACCGCCTCCAAATAGAATTTCTCTGGAAAATATTCTTTCTATATTTTCCTGCATTCATGCTGAGAATTAGGCGCCCAGATGGTGCAGTGAGAGGCGAGGACGGCCGATTTTATTTTTCAGCGAACGAAATATTCTGCTGTAGATATAATTAACACAGGAAACGACACTGCTCTTAACGTCTCATGGCGGGACAACTCTACTGTTCTATTCCTGGTGATGCCATAAAGTTTATTCAGCTGAGAGCGAGTTACAGAAGCCTATCAGTTGATACACTAGTATTCTGTTGCAGCTGATGTCAGACGATATAATTCAGCTCAGTGACTCATAAAAGCCTGAGCATTGAATAATTATCAGGAATTCAAAATGTGATAAAGGTATATATCTCAATGGCTGTTCAGGATATACGTATGGAAGATGCTACCTGAAAGGGCAAAGCGAGAGTTATGGAAACATGGTGAAGCTGGTACATAATGGTTAGGATTTAATACTCGTATTTTAAATACGAATAATCAGCCTAGTGCTTTGTTGCTCGGTAACCGTGCACGGGCTCTTTGCAGACTGGTTCAAAGTTTTGCAAATTTTTCTAAATGTAGAAGCAAAACAAAAAAATAAAAATAAAAATAAAAATAAAAAGTAAATGTACAGCTGCGGACATAAATACTGGCCGAGTTCACTATAAAAATAACGAGATGTGAGCACTGGCTCTCAAAACCCACTGAGGCGATCTTCGGAACCCAACAAACATTGCAGCTTTATATACAAGAGTTTCATACCTTCTCGATAGAAAAGAGAGCAATATTATTGTCCTCAAATGTACGTACATAAGAGCTGTTCTTGCGAGAGAAATTGCATCTCAGTTTAAAGCGTTGTTGGAAGGAGAAGGACCTGAATGACCTGAATACTGCATGTACGGTACATTAATGCAGTGTTAAAACAATGAAGGCAAATATGCAAATGAAGTGGAGAATACCGTGGCTCAATTACGTAAAGTGGCCAGTGCTGGGAAGTCCTTGGTAAAAAATAAGGACAGAGAACGGAGGCTCTGGGACAACTGCATGAAGG
>NC_137065.1:12461405-12491405 GCF_032717465.1 Coenobita brevimanus
TGTAACAATTACGTTTATAATATAATTTGAAGGAATCAGTAGAACATACGCTATTTTCTTAATAGAAATAAATAAGTTAAAACACTCACGAGTGGCAACATCCAGGCCCATACTAGGAATCATAAATTATATGAGAGAGAGAATGCGATATTTGAATTCA
This sequence comes from Coenobita brevimanus, assembly GCF_032717465.1. Taxonomy (NCBI): domain Eukaryota; kingdom Metazoa; phylum Arthropoda; class Malacostraca; order Decapoda; family Coenobitidae; genus Coenobita; species Coenobita brevimanus. The sequence continues at coordinate 12,461,566 of NC_137065.1, forward strand.
TTATTTTGGTTATATTTATAACTTAAATTAGTTTGTCTTTACACACACACATATACACAAACACACACACACACACACAGAAGTGGGTGAAGTCATGTCAGGCCAGGTGGCGAGATGTGAGTGGCGAGCTCTAACGGTGTCAGGTCAGCCACTAGCCAATCAGAGTATAGGAAACAAGGCAACGCTGTACACCGGGAAATCCCCGGCTGGACTCCACCCAAACCTTGGTTTTACATTGGTGAGACTATACATGTTATGTGATTCTGTTTCACTCTGGCTCTTACATCCTAACTTTATGTTATGTAGTTGTTTTACATTCCCTCCCATACCCTAACTATATGTTATAGGATTCTGTTTCACTCTGGCTCTCATATCCTAATTTTACGTTATGGCATTGTATTACTCTGGCTCTCATATCCTTATGTTATGCGACTGTGTTTTATTCCGGCTCCCATACCATTGCTGCGTCAGGACTCCTTATTATAATTACAAATCATAATAGATAGCATGATGGATAGATAGATAGACAGATAGAAGCAGCAAGTCAGGCGATGTGATAGGTAGTGTGTCAGCGAGAATCGAGCAATGGTAAACATGCTTACACACTCTAACTCAAGGAATGCTTCATAAGCACACGAGCAGCGCCTCGTGACCATACACACACATACACACATACTTACACACAGGCTTCTAGAAACTTCACATCAGTATATTCTACGTGACATGACCTCTGCTAAAATAGGAATTTAGGAAGCAGAGCTCAGAAGGAGGTTAGCCTTAAAATCGACAGGTGGTGGAGAGAAGGAGAGAAGCCATAGAACCGTCAGGTAGTGGAGAGAGTGAATAAGAAGAGGGGTCCAACTAGACTTACTTAGTATATTAAGTCTCTGTATAATACATAGGCTGCTCAACTTAGACTTTCTCTGAAGATAATAAATCAAGATCAACTCCTCGTATTCATCTTTAACTCCTCCTGCCCTTCAATTAACTCAAGACTCACCTATTACAAGAATGCAGAGTTACATATATAATAATGGTGGCTACAAAGCTTTAACATTAAGTGGTGGCAGCTGACGCAGAGGTCAAGACACACAGCAAAACACCAGAGCCACATTTATAACGCATCTTATCTTTCCTCACCCAGGTTACTCATCGCTACTCAGTTACTCATCACAGCTACCAGTGTGGGAAGCCGACGTCACCATGTGTATTTGCTGAGACAACGCCACGCCAATCAACGTGTGACTGACATTAGGCACTTCTCACCCACTACTCATTACTCATTATTCACATAGCTCCTACTAACATTCATTTATTTCCAGTGTATTGATTTGGAAATTCGACGTTCTATGATGAGGTTCGCCTGTGACTACAGCTGTTAACCACTACATGCACCAGGCCATGGAATTTCTTGAGTAATATAGTCCATCAACACAGCCCTAGAATTATCGAGAGGAGATCTTCATTCAACCCTGCATATCTTCCGAAATCGACAGTTGTGTCGACACTCCTCTCCGATCTATATCAAGTGGGTGTAATTATACTTACTCATTTCTTTTCAGTGCTAAAATTAGGTATATTCAACTCCTTTACTTATTTTTTATATATACACTTATACACTCACTATCTATCATTTATTACAACTCATTTACTCATCTATTTAGTAAGGACATAAACAAAAGACATTTCTTAACACCATACCTTAGCAACATGAGTTCTTTTTAAGCTAAGTGATATGACAGTGATATTTTCGCCCCCACCCCGTAGTTCATACCAGATGATACACAATTGGGAGAGCACCAAGGGCAACACACCCATTGTACAAAACTCAACACAAACTAAAGATCAAGAAACAAATACGTCAGTTATAGATGATGACTGAGTAAATCCCCTCCTGACGTAGCAAGTGAGGACTTTGTCTCTGACTTGCATACCTATGAAAATATACTTAACAAGGTTCATTGCTCAACAAATCACTTTTCCACTATTCCCTCACACAACGATAAACAGGTCCAAGTTAAATTAACAGAGCGACCAACGAAAATGAACACCACAGATCAAGCTCAGATATTTGTTTATCATGCAGATAAAACTGCCCCAAAATTCTCTGGCACAGACAAAGATCGTATTGACGTCATTTCATTAGTCAATCAGTGCGAACAAATCTACATCAAACGACATATCAAAGATGAACAAGAGAGAAAATTGCTATTTTTCCAACTTGCATAAGCCAGGGAAAGATGTTCCAGCAAGCGACTTACTAAGGTCAGATAAGCTACTAAAAGGCTAGGACATATGATGAATTTAGAACTGAATTTTGGAGAAATTTTCTGGCAGTATGAACCTCTTGCCAGGTATAATCCCAGAATTACATAAGATTATAGATCTTGTGAAGGGAGCACACTACAAATCATGTGCTCAGTGAAATAACTGCTGATGTCTCTCCCACGATCAAAAGGACATTATTAGCTACCTTAGAAAACTCAAACTGGATAACAGGAGATGCTGAAAGATGTCCCCAGACCTCTTCGTGGACATTATTGGTTATGTAACTGCCTTGTGTAAATTTCACTGATAGGACCCTTAAGATCGCCAAGACGATCGTCGTACACCCCAGGCATGTGCTTATTAGACATAATGAACGAGAAGTAGAGATGCAGCGTAGTAAAGCAGGGATGGTTGAAACTCAATCAAATTCTAGTAGAATGAGAGTGTCTGAGACAGTATCAGCTGCGAAAACAGCTACAACCACCCCAAACAGAGAACAAAATCGATCCCGAACCCAAGAAGTAGGCCGCAGAACAAACAACTAAACAGTGTCTGAAGAGGTACGATCACAAACACCAGGCTACAGGCAGTTTCGTAAGTTTCACATGCGCAGCAGAGCAGATCTCGCGCCACAGACACCAATAAATATGGGAAGTCACCTCGTAAATCAGTCCAAGAGATATGTCCATTCTATGTTATTATTGTGCAAAACCCAGGATACACAAGGAATGAATGCTTTATCCAAAACAAAAGAGGATAGACAAAAGACACAAGGATTTGGTCCCAACTGTAGACATCATCGGTGCCAAGGGCACTGGACCAGTAACTGCAAAACAGTAGAAAAATTAGTGTCTGTGTTCAAATCGGGGGAAGACCAAGTCATGACAATAAAACGAACAAATGTATAGAAAAGCAAGTCTAAAATTCACATAGGAGGCATGTTGGGAAGTGAGTGAATCTTGATACCAGCTGTATGTGAGGATCAAAACGTTTCCTTATTTTTAGACACAGGCTCTCTTGTGAACTTAATAACACAGGAAGAAATAAATAGAATTTTTAGAAATAAGAAGAAAGTAACTTTTCTGGAGGAATCTGATTTAGATTTATGTACAGTAGATGGAAAACAAATCACAGTGAAAGGTATGATAAAGTTACACATCAGTTTCACAGAGACTACAAGACCAATCTCAGCATTTTTCTTTATACATTGAAAACTTATCAATTAAAGCTCATATGTTACTGGGCTTAAGATGCATAAGAACAGAGAAAATATATTTACTCCCACAAATGAATAGAATAGACTTTGATATTGAATTCATAGAGGAAATACCATCAGAGCCCTCACTGATTAGTAAAAGAGAACCAAAAAGAATTGGTAATATTAAAAGCTTAAACAAACATACACAAACAGATGAGTGTATAGATGCACTCACACCACCGACCCCAGCCTCCAGGACTAGACACCCAGGTAACGGTACTGATTTATCAGTTTTTCCCGCCCATCTCACCAATGATTTAGTTATACCACCTAACTCCTATATGAAAGTTACCATAAAGAGCAAGTTACGGAATAGTACTGTTCTTGTCTTAGAAGAATTATGTAAAGTAAAGGGATTGTCAGTAGAAAACGCATTATGTCAGATGAACGATGAAGGGCAAACTCAGATATTCATAATTTATCACATGAATGGGGAAGTACAGTTGAAAAAGGGGACTTGCATAGTTAATATTGAAAAATGTCCCACCCCTGTGAAGTAAATAGTTATAGCTGGAGTTACAAGTGAGATAAACTCTAAGGATAGAGAAAGCATAAAAGAGAATTTTATTCACTCGGGTAAATTTGATGAAGAAAATGATTTTGTTGAAACCCTGCCAAGACACTCAGGGACTGTCACGAGTCGGCTCGTGACATTAAATTTGGTGGGAAACCGCGAATTCTGGTGGAATCCCAGTGTTTATCGTTCAGTTTATTAATCGCTACATATTCACCCGGTCGGGAAGTGTTTTATCAAGGCAATTTTTCAATGTTGTGTCATAAATGATCGTCTTTGTGCAAGACATTAGCACTTCCGCTGAGCGATTTATTATGGGCGTGTTTCGCTCATTCTAGCCATTAGCAATACGGCCACAACACTCGCCTGTTTCCCACGATTTGAAGTCAGTCAAGGTTTGAGCGCTGTGAAAGAAAGTTGGGCCCAGAGCGTAGCAGTGCTGCAGTTGTCCAGTTCCTGAATTTCCACCTAGTGTGATTGGCGAGAGACTTAGCGAGTGCAGTGTCCTTCCAGTAACGATGCCCAGTCATCTGCTTTGTCCACTTTTCTGACCAGTATTTTATTTTCGTTTTTTTTTTTTTTCCTAGGTTTAAAAGTTAGCTTTTGAGTGAGCGAGTGAGTGCGATCTCCTTATTTTGAATTCATTTTGAAATGCAACATAAGTTTATTTTATTGTAATCAATAAATTTAACAGTTCTTTTTCTTGACCTTAATGTAATGTAAACTCGTGTTTTATTTTTCATATTAAGCTTATTTCACTTATAGCTCCTAGTTTGCATAAACATTTTGCTATTCATAACTGGTACTTAGGCCAGTCCTTTTGTATTAAGCTTAAAATTGGTTGTGCAACCAGGAGTTAATGCATCAGCAAGAACCTGTTATCATTAATAGCATTAGTTATTGATTGTCAGGGGTGAAGTCACTTTCTCCAGAGGCTAACAGTACTAACAAACAGCAATTGTGAGGAATTAGTCTCTGCTGTGTACTGTTGAGAAAGTTCATAAATTCTCGTCCTTAGAGAATCAGTGAAGTAAGCTGGCATAAAGTAATCATTGCTTGATTTTCACAAGACAGTTCACTATCCTGTTCTCAGTATTATTGAATAATATCCTTTAATACTGCAATTATTCATAAAAACCACGTGACAATTGGCGACCTCGCCAGGATATTAACTCCTAGCTCTAAAGCTATTCACAAGATAATACACACTCACTCATACTTAGGTATATATCATTAAAGTCTATAGGCACTATCTTACTGGTGATTATTAATTAATAGTTTTCACAGTCAGTTGTTTGTTTAATTTTTTTTCTTTACCAGTTTAATTAGATAAAACTGGTCACCACTAACCTGTGCCCATATTCTTTATTTTTAATTATTGGCATCTTTCTCTTAAAAAAATTGCAGTCAGTACTGAGTCGCTAATTTACTTAGATTGATTTAGCATCATGTCCACCAGCATCTATGTACAATAAGCTAAAGATATGGGGCTTACAGACCCAACTAAAATTAAGGACTTTGTCCTCTGTCAGTTTAATTACGAACAGCAATGCGAGAATGATGCTCGTGAAGAGCGTCGAATTCAGCGTGAGGAACGCGAAAATGAGCACGAATACGAGCGGAAACAGCGTGAACTCGAGTTAGAACATGAGCAAGAACAACGAGAACACAAACGTGCCAAGCGAGAAGCACGAGAAAAACATGAAATTGAAATGGTGAAGCTCAAGCGAGATTCCTTGGCTTCAGACACATCTGGTGCAGCTGGCCCAAGCTCCACGAGCTCTCTCCCTGCACATTTTATGGCGACCCCACACATCAAGCTTCCCCCATACAAGGAAGGCGAGCGAATCGAGCCATACATGGCTCGTTTTGAAGACATGGCTCAACTTTACCAGCTGGATGATGCAGCTAAGCGGCTTCAGTTTCTTAGCCTGTTTTAGGGACCTGCCCTCGATATTCTCCACAGAATTCATGGAGACAATCACAGATATGAGATGATGAAGGCCACACTCGTCAAAGCATATGGTCTCACAGTTGACAACGCCAAGAGTCAGTTCATGAGGGTGCGTTTACAGGAAAAAGAGACTGCCGTTCAGTTTCTTGACCGGCTTACTGCTTATTTAGATGAGTGGATGGAGAAAGATGAAACTCCTTCCACGCATGAGGGGATAATCGACCTTATGCTGCTCACGCAGCTAGAAAAGTCGTGGCCTACTGAACTTATGGCTCAGCTTATGATCTGCCAGGTAAGAGATGCCAGCCAAATGGTGAAGAAGGCTGACGCATTCTTTACTGCATACAGGTTTCAAACTCGCAAGCAGCATACCTGGAACAGAAAACTTGATAAATCTGGGAAACCGTCTCAGACTGAACCCCAGCAACAAGGCCATTCTCAGAATAATGGCCAAGGTCCAAAACTGCAGAGGAAGGACCAGGGGCAAAACACTCAGAAACCTGTGTGGAAGCAGTACAACAAGTACCCTAACCAGCAGCAGTATCAGCCACGCAACCAACTGATGGGACAAACCTTTTCAGCACCAGCCCCAGTGTATCAGAGGCAGGAGGTGAACACAGCCTTCATTCCTCAGCAGCAGCATGGTGGTGTTGTCCCTCGCAGTAAGGGTACTCCCCCACAGTTCACTAGTCCCACAGCGACAGTGAACCCCCCTCCACAGATGGCCAATGCTCCATCTCCCCAGGCAGTGAGTACGACCCCTCAAGTATCTAGTTCTCAAGGCACCATGTTTGCCGCATCATTTATTCAGCAGCCTAATCAGTGGCTAGCTGCTTCCTCCACAGGCCTTCCCACAGGTGACAGTGCCTTCCTTGTTCAGCCAGGGTTTGTGGGAGCCATTCCTGTGAAGGTCCTGAGAGACAATGGTTCCTCAGGTTGCTCTGTCAGGCAGAGTCTAGTTCGGCCTGAGCAGTATACAGGTCAACAGATCCAAGCTAACCTTATTGATGGATCAGTGAGATTGTTCCCTGAGGCACGTATCCATGAGGCATCTCCATTTTACACTGGTACAACACTCGCAATTGTCATGCCAGAACCTTTATTTGACCTAATCATAGGCAATATTCCAGGTGCCAAGCATAGTTGCACCATAGATGACGCTACTCAGACTTCGGCTACGGTAACACGAGCCGTGGCTGAGGCTCGAAACTGTGTCACCCCTGTGACCATTGAATCACCATAAAATCTGATGTGTAGCCAACATGTTGTTCAAGAACAACACTCCGACCCAACACTTGCTGCTGTGCAAAAGAAACAAAAGGGTAGAGTGATATAGTATTCACGGGGAGGTCAAGTCAAGTTCCTTCGTAAACAAGGACAGCTGTACCGTTATTCACGAACACCCCAGGGCGAGGTTCAACTGCAGTTTGTCGTTCCTGATAAATACTGCCAACCAGTGTTAGAATGGGGTCATTGTTCAGCTTCAGGAGGTCACATGGGCAAAAGGAAAACCCAGGGCCGTATCCGAGCTCACTTTTTCTGGCCAGGGATGGAACGAGAGATAGATAGTTTTGTGCGTTCCTGCAATGTGTGTCCATATAACACTAATCAGGGACATGTCCTTCCTGTGCCGTTTGAAACCACACCCATAATCTCTGAGTCAGTTGAGAGACAGGGCAGTGGTGAAGTGGGTGCAGACCTGACATCTTGCCCATTGGCCCCACAGGACACAGTATGTCCAGGGCCTGTACATACATATGTACCGTAAGTTAAGGGGGAAGTCAAGAACCCCACAGAGACAGTCCGAGGCTGTGTATGAATTACCTTGTGGAACGTCTCGAGCTGTGGGAATCTCAGAGGATTCCCGGAGAATGTACATTATCCACATGAGTGTTCACATCTATTGTGGGTGTTAAAATGTGACCTGCCCGAGATACTGTAGCGATTCTCAACTTCCTGTCATTAATCATAAGCGTAGAGTTAGTTAACCAGCGAACTGGGTTCCATTAGCGAATCGCAGCATTTGATGTCCTGCACAGACGCACAGTCTTTTTGCTCATGACCACGTTCCCTGGATAATTTAGCGAATTGAAGCATTTGATGTCCTGCACAAACGCCCAGTCTTTTCGCTAATTAAGTTTAGGGTTTAACTAGTAAACTGGGTCAGGGTTTGATGTCCTGCACAAACGCCTTGACTACGTTTCCTGGTTAATAATGTAAATAGTGTACTTTTTGTAACATAAGTACTGATTGCTAAGCAGAGAGAGAGAAATGACATTTTTGATGCTCCACCTTGATTGTCTTCACAGGTGCGGCTGGCGTGTGCAGCATTGCCGTGCAGAACAGCTGATCGTCCCTGACGCATGCTGCCGCCTCTTCTCTTCTGCCTTGTCGTCATCATTTACTATTGATTTGCATTATGTAATTTTACACGTAGGTACAGTTACACCACAACTGTCACACCTACACCATGTATTACATACATCATGCTACATAACAATTAGTTGTTAATGTAAATGTAGCGAACTTTTCACCTAGTTTGACCTGAGTACAGGATTTTTCACTGTTGTCACAGAGTTTTTCCTTCAAGCTTGCTTCTATTAACGTAAATACGAGGTTTTTTCGCTCACTGGTGACTGTGACTTTCTCCTGTAGCGGGATAGCTCACACACACCACAGTGTGAATCTTGTGTGACTGAGTTAGGATTTATATGTATGTATATTGAAATTTTTTTCCTGAGAAAAAAAATTCACTTTTGATGGGGTGTAATGTCATGAGTCGGCTCGTGACATTAGATTTGGTGGGAAACCACGAACTCTAGTGAAATCCCAGTGTTTATTGTTCAGTTTAACCGCTACGTATTCACCCAGTCGGGAGTGTTTTTCAGGCAATTTTTCAATATGTCATAAATGATCGTCTTTGTGTGAGACATTAGCACTTCCGTTGAGCGATTTATTATGGGCGTGTTTCACTCATTCTAGCCATTAGCAATGCAGCCACAACACTCGCCTCTTTCCCACGATTTGAAGTCAGTCAAGGTTTGAGCACCGTGAAAGCAGGTTGGGCCCAGAGTGTAGCAGTGCTGCCATTGTCCAGTTCCTGAATTTCCACCTAGTGTGACTGGCGAGAGACTTAGCGAGTGCAGTGTCCTTCCAGTAACGATGCCCAGTCATCCGCTTTGTCCACTTTTCTGACCAGTATTGTCTTTTCATTTTTTTTTCCCCTAGGTTTAAGAGTTAGCTTTTGAGTAAGCAAGTGAGTGCGATCTCCTTATTTTGAATTCATTTTGGAATGTAAGCTTATTTTATTGTAATCAATAAATTTAACAGTTCTTTTTCTTGAGCTTAATGTAATGTAAACTCGTGTTTTATTTTCCATATTAAGCTTATTTCACTTATAGCTCCTAGTTTGCATAAACATTTTGCTATTCATAACTGGTACTTAGGCCAGTCCTTTTGTATTAAGCTTAAAATCCGTTGTGCAACCAGGAGTTAATGCATCTTCAAGAACCTGTTATCATTAATAGCATTAGTTATTGATTGTCAGGGGTGAAGTCACTTTCTCCAGAGGCTAACAATACTAACAAACAGCAATTGTGAGGAATTAGTCTCTGCTGTGTACTATTGAGAAAGTTCATAAATTCTCGTCCTTAAAGAATCGGCGAAGTAAGCTGGCATAAAGTAATCATTGCTTGATTTTCACAAGACAATTCATTGTCCTGTTCTCAGTATTATTGAATAATATCCTTTAATATTGCAATTATTCATAAAAACCCCGTGACAGGGACACCGTAGCATTACACGGAGAACAATTAGGGTGTACTAACCTGATTACTCACAAGATTAATGTGCACCCAGATACAGCACCAATTTTTGTACAGGCATACCGAATCCCACAATCTCAGCGTACACTCGCAGACCAGTATATCGATGATGTTAAAACTTGGAATTATTGAACCATCAGTCTCCCCATGGAATGCCCCATTATTCTTCGTGCCCAAACGAAATGGAGAAATGCGTGCGGTAGTAGATTATCGTAAACTAAACAATCACACAAGCCCAGACCGATTTCCCATGCCATTCCTATGCGACATCCTACAGAATATTGGACCAGAAAATACTGTATTTTCCACAATCGATCTAAGTGGATAATATCAAATTCCGGTACAACAGGAGTCACGTAAATACACTGCCATTTCCACAGAAAGTATACACAATCAATATAGAAGGATGCCCATGGGACTGAGGACAGCCCCGGGAACATTCCAGCGTCTTATGAATAACGTATTGTCCGGAATTTTAGGACAACGAATATTTGTTTGTCTTGACGATAATATAATCGCAACGAAAGATATCACAGAATATCTCAAGAAATTAGACTTACTATTACAAAAGCTTGGTGATGCTGTTTAAAAAATTAAGCTTTCTAAATGCAAATTTTGCTTTAAGAAAATAAATTTCTTAGGCCATAAAGTACGTTCTAATGATATTCACACCACTGATGACAAAATACAGGCAGTGAGAGATTTTCCTGAACCCACTACGTCTGACGAAGTTAGACAATTTTTAGATCAAACTGGATACTATAGGTCATTCGTACCACAATTTTCTCATATAGCCTTTCCTCAGTTCCAACTACTCAAAAAAGATGCTATATTCCAGTGGGAAGAAGAACAAAAACAAGCATTTACAAAACTAAAAATTAAACTAACAAATGAACCTTGTTTGGCATATCCGGATTTCACAAAATCGTTTATTATCTGCACAGATGCATCAGTTAAAGGATTAGGGGCTGTACTGATGCAGAAAGATAAAAAAGGAAAGAATCAACCAATTGCATTTGCCAGCAGAGAAACAAGAGGTGCAGAGAAAAATTATTGCACTACAGACTTGAGGCACTTGCAGTGGTTTTTGCCTTACAAAAGTTTCGAGATTTGGTATATGGTTACGAAATACACTTATTCACCGACCACAAACCACTAGTGGGTTTGTTTAAAGAAAAACTCCTCTCTGGGAGGAGAGCCAGATGGAAATGTACAATCGAAAACTACAATGTATTTATTCACTTGTTACAAGGCAAAATGAATATAGTAGCTGACGCATTATCTCGGAACCCGAACACAGTTCAGGTCGCGGCATTAGATCTCAAAGGAGACATCCCAAACCATGATGATACCGCAAAAGCACAAAGACTTGACCCAATATGGTCCAAAGTTATATACAAGTTAGAAAGTGGAGATGACATACAATTACCCAAACTGCATGTACTACTCAAACAATTCACAATAGTCAATGATACTTTATACAAGATCAACCCAGACCAACCAAAATGCCAAAGAAATACTAACCAATTGGTAGTACCTAATGACATGATACCCCAGGTATTACGAACGATACACGATGGCCCACATGCAGGACATCCTGGAAAGGATAGGACATTGAAATAAGCCCAGTTGTTATATTACTGGCCTTGATTACGAAAAGATATAAACAATCATATAGACAGATGTGAATCATATGCAAAACACAAAGGATACCCAATTTCACCTGCACCAATAGCTAATTACCCAGTACCACATCAACCATGGGACGTTGTCGCGGTTGATTTACTCAAAATGCCATTATCATACAATAATAACCAATACCTATTCGTAGCAAAGGATCATTTTTCCCGTTATTTAAAATTAGCTCCAATCAAAGATAAAACAGGAGAAACAGTAGCAAAGGCAATAATAGATAATGTAATATGTCGCTTTACTACCCCAAAGGTACTAATAAGTGATAATGGAGGAAAATTTATTTCTGATATTTTACAAGAAATATGTAAACAATACAACAAAAAAGGTTTACGTTTTAGCTTATCACCGAGCATCTAATGGATTAGTAGAGAGACAAAACAAAAAAATATTAGATGTGCTACGACACATTCTCAATGAAAATTATGCAAGCTGGGATGATTGGATTCCCAGAGTAGAAGCCTCAATTAATGTATCTATAAATAAATCCATAGGTGACACGTCACATTTCATTATATATGGGACAGATAAAAAACTACCATTTGAGCTCCAAGAAGGTGACAGCCTGCCCATATACAATTACGATGATTACTCTAAACTCCGTTTACGTGAATTCCAGGACATACACAAAAGAGTCAAAAAGCAATTGACGATGTCCAAGGAAGAAATGACGGAGGCATTTAATAAAAAGGCAAGAGATTCGCATATCAGCTTAGGAGACATTGTTTATGGTATCATTCATACAAGAGACAATAAATTTATCCCGAAAATTTGAGGGCCCATACAGAGTAATTAACATCAAAGCAAACAAAGTTTTGGTTAAGTCATTGTCAAGTGGCGAAGAGAAACAAGTTCATTTTGACCATTTAAAACGGGTTTCAAGGGAACTGTCCAATAATTATTTAACCTCGGATACAACTGAACAAGCGAACGTAACTCATGAAACCAATCAAGAGAACAACAATAATTACAAAAATAAATTAAGGTCATATACCACACAATCAAACATAGGTGCAACTGTTCCAATAAAATCTTCATTACATCATTTACGAGATTTAAATATCGATTTAAACTCCTTCTATAAATGAAATAACAATCAAAGTATTGTTTTAAGTTAGTCAACCGTATCGCACATCATCACTATCATCGACCAGAGCATAACCATATTAGAAAATTATTATTTATTTTTTTTTATTTATCGGTAGGTAGCGATGAAGGGACTTATGCTATGGATTCTTCTCTACATAGCAAGAGGATATGAGCACTTAGACCCCCAACACATAGTACGGCAAGGATGCCTCATAGCTCCAACGCTCACGACATCAATCGTGAAAGATGTCATGAGTACTGAAATAAGTCTGGATTAGTTATATGGATTACCTTCTTCTATCTATCTATATACCTAGGCTGCTTCCCCCAAAGGAAAGGGAGGTAGCCGAGACAGGACGACACACTCCCCATTTACTCATCCATTCAAACACATTCATTCGCATCTTTGCCCCAAAGGGGAGAACGGACAGATCCTCACCGCACCACACCGCACAAGGGTCAACTGTGCAATGCAATCAGTGACATCCGCAGCAGGGCCCGACAGCAGAACTGGTTTACCCCTGCCACATCATAACAGACCCATCCCCTTACCCGCACCTGACCTGACTAGCTGATCAGACCAAATGCGGGAGAATATCCCCTCAGGGCTGCGTCATCACTTATTCATTCACAATTTCTCTCCATTTATTTCTGTCACAAACAGCCACTCTTCCTTGCTCAAAAAACATCCCTCTCGCATCCAGCGCTCTCTTCACACTGTCCATCCATCCTATTCGTGGTCTTCCTCTCAGCCTTATACCTCTCACATCAGATCTAGTTATCTTTTTCACCAATCGCTCATTATCCATTCTCTCCATATGCCCAAACCATCGCAACACCCTCTGCTCAACTCTACCAGCCATCTCCCGAAAAACTCCAGTTCTCCTTCTCACTTCATCATTTCGCACCCGATTCATGCGCGTCACTCCACACATACTCCTCAGACACCTCATCTCCATTACATTCAAACTTTTCCTCTCTGCTACACCCATATTCCATGTTTCAGCCCCATATAATGCAGTCGGTACCACAACACCCTCATACAGCCTTCTCTTTACATCCAGTCTAAGCGAACGACCTTTAAACACTTTTTTCATTCCTCCCAGCACCTTTCCTACTTCATTAATTCTAAACTTCACTTCTGCATCTATTCTTCCATCCGCAGCAACATGTGACCCTAGATATTTAAAACAATCTACCTCCTCAAGCAACTCACCATTCAAAACTATATTCATCCCCCTACCATCTACCAACCGCGTACACTTCATCACTCTACTCTTATTCTCATTTACTTTCAATTTCCTTCTTTCACACACCCTTCCAAACTCCTCTGCCAACTGTCTCAATCTCTCCTCTGAATCAGTCACCAGTGCAGTATCATCTGCAAACAGCAGCTGCTTCAGATTCCACTCACCACCATCAACATTCACCAGACTCAGACCTCCACCTAAAACTCTTGCATTCACCTCCCTTACAACACCATCCATGTAAATATTAAACAACCAAGGCGACATCACTCATCCCTGTCGCAGCCCCACTCTCACGGGAAACCAATCACTCACAGCATTTCCCACTCTTACACACGCTCTACTATTTACATAAAAACTTTTCACCCCTTTTAGTAACCTACCATCAAGTCCATACAATCTTAAAACAGTCCACAAAGCCTCCCTATCAACTCTATCATACGCTTTCTCTAAATGCATAAATGCCCAAAACACATCCTTCCCTTTCGCTAAATACTTTTCACACACTTGTCTCACAGCAAACACCTGATCAACGTATCCCCTCCCTCTCCTAAAGCCACACTGCTCATCACCAATCACTCCCTCTGTACCCTCTCTAACTCTCATAATTAACACTCTACCATACCAATCACTCCCTCTTTACCCTCTCTAACTCTCATAACTAACACTCTACCATACCTTCTTATCTAGAAAATATCGCAAGACCAATGAGAACCCTGGACTTCATGATAGGAGGCTATGTTTCACAGGCACATAACACAAAGGAAGTGGCTGAAATAGTGAAGTTAGCGAAATGGAAAATAGAACAGACTAAGTCAACTATGCTCATCATGATCCAAGATCCCCCATCTCATGGAACGGAGGTATTCAGCGACAAGAACAACATCACACGTACTCGCCAAAAGCACGGTTTGTTCGACCTGGGTGACGCAGTTCTTGGGAACATCTTTGGATTGGCTACAGAGGAAGACCTTAAAGAAATAAACAACAAATTTAATAAAATAGCTCAGGTACTAACATACCAAGATAAATTCATCACAGGACATAACTCAGCAATGAAGACAATCGTGAAAAATCTGAAAAAGGCGGAAAACATAGCTCTCGAAAGTGTAGATAAAATAAATGACATGGAAGGTAACATAACACTTTTCCAACACTTTTCCATCATCACGGAACACATTGACACAACTCTTCTCCAGTTAGACAACACTAGGAATTCGTTACAGGGCACTTATGCAAGGAATTTCGAATGCCGGTGATGGCAAGATCACAAATGACTTACTTCCAGTTCATGAGCTACGTCAGATAATTAGTCAAGGCATACGTAAACATAAATTGAAGCCCTTTTTCCGAAGTAGGGAATTCATGCAATATTATCCATATTTAGAAGCAACACTAACACCACCATCAGTGGTAGTTCATGTACCATTCATAACTGATGACCTGTTCACAGTATACGAAATACACCCCTTCCCTTCTAAGAATAATAACACTTTGGTCATCATAAACATCAACACAGACACCGAACTCATCATGGTCCGCAAGAGACGGGACACTGTCACTTTCGCAAGTGAATCAACGATTGAACGAAAGTGCCGCACATCCTTACATGTTGTTCACCTTTGTCCTGCGTACATTTTCACATTTCAGCCTACTGATACAGTCCCTTGTGGATTGGCTATCATAAGAAATAACAATATTCATAATCATTGTAACTACTTTTGTTCCAGACAAGCTTGTACACCATCAACACATCGGACACTCACAGTTTTTTTTATTTCACTCATAACACATCAGTTTACATAGTCTGTCCAGATATACCACCATCTCATACTTCAGCATCAGGATTATACATAGCACCAGACTACTGAGCGATATTTACACCATCCATGTCCACTTTATCCACCATCCATCACTACGCCATCCTCAATCATAAACACAATCATTTCCACCCACTGCCTGATATGGATTTAACATGAGCACAAGTATTAAGTTGACCTCACCTAAGTTTGAAATTATGCAACTGATCAATGAAACAGTGAAGCCCTGGGAAGATTTGAGTTTGAGTATGTTCAACCCATATTATGTGTATAGCCCAGCACCTACTGTCTTTATAATCTTCTGTATTGTATTAGCAGTACTGTTGTTCGCAATGCACAGAATGCATGCACGAATTGCAAATTTGGAGTCAGTATTTAGTGGGGGTAGAATAAGCATCCATGCAAACCCCCCTGTATGAAGTGTAAATATTTTGTGTAAAGTATTAATTTAAAAAAAGAAGAAGAAGAAGAAGAAGAATGACCCATGATATAGAAGTATGCAAGTCTCATTATCGCAAAATGAAATATTATTAACTCTTATCATAATCTTAACTTTGAACATTTTTTTTTTTTTTGCATATATGCATTTTACTATTATACATACACATTTTTAAAAATGTAATACAATAACCAATTTATCCATATTCAATTATGTATACAACTTGTTTAAAATGTATCATTACTGAATCATTACAATATTATACCTATACAATATTATAATGAACATTATGTATTAAGATTGAAGAAGAATATTATGTATTAATAGATTAGCATATGTCAATGATGATTGCTGTCGGAGGACCACCAGCTACGTGACCGAACGATGTCAGGACTCCATATTATAATTACAAATCATAATAGATAGCATGATGGATAGATAAATAGATAGATAGATAGATAGAAAGATAGAAGCAGCAAGTCAGGGGATGAGATAAGTAGTGTGTCAGCGAGAATCGAGCAATGGTAAACATGTTTACACACTCTAACTCAAGGAATGCTTGATAGGCACACGAGCAGCGCCTCGTGACCATACACAAACATACACACATACACACACACAGGCTTCTAGAAACTTCACATCAGTATATTCCACGTGACACGACCCCTGCTAAAATAGGAATTTAGGAAGCAGAGCTCAGAAGGAGGTTAGCCTTAGAATCGACAGGTGTTGGAGAGAAGGAGACGAGCCATAGAACCGTCAGGTAGTGAAGAGAGTGAATAAGAAGAGAGGTTCAACTAGACTTACTTAGTATATTAAGTTTCTGTATAATACATACGCTGCAACTTAGACTTTCTCTGAAGATAATAAATCAAGATCAACTCCCCGTATTCATCTTTAACTCCTCCTGCCCTTCAATTAACTCAGGACTCACCTATTACAAGAATTAAGAGTTACGTATATAAAAATGTCGGCTACAAAGTTTTAACAGCTGTATTTTATGTGATTCCGTTTTACTCTGCCTCCAATACCATGGCTTCGTTATTTTTGTGGCAATACTATGATTTAATTCTATTTTCACGACATGCTAAGCATTCCAGGTTGGTAGTGACGGAAACCAGATGAAAGTAACCTGTCACTCTCATTTTGTTTCTCAACTGCCGTATTTAATGTTCTACGTAAAGCAGTCTAGAAATTATTCACGCTCATGCTCTTCTTAATCACGGTTTACCCCAGCTGCTTCACTTCTTGCCCATATAGATTACTGGTAAAGTCGTTCTTCACTAAGCGACTTCATCCCAATTTGCTACAGTATATTACATACACGCTTCTCACACTCCTGGATGGTCACAGCTCTAGAGCTGAAAATTCGTTTTAACACTATCCTTCCACCATCTTTTAGACCTCCTCATTTCCCTCACTCACTCCACTTCCGATCAGAATCCTTTCACAATTTCCCACCACCCATAACGTACCCTGATCTGCCCTTTCCATTGCACTATGCCTACCCTAACACGTTCCTGGTCTTTAACGCGCTTTCAATGTCCTTTCTGACTGTGCTACGTTATCTAACTCCACATGCTAACGTGGAGCACTTCATCATCAGAGCTTCCACCCTTTTTCAGTTCCTAATATTCAAAGATCGCTCCCTGCATCCCTACAGGACTGTTTGGGTCACATTGCTTTCCTATCCTGACCCCTTCTTCCCCATGCTTCACAGTACCCTAAAATGCCTTGTCTCCTATACTACGAAGTATTTCAGTTCCCTTAGTTCCATCTGCTTCTTTGGCCACCTTTAAGTACGTAAAATACATCATTTACTCCAATTCTTTCCCGATCAAGCTTACACAGCGTTCTTCTCCAACTGTCTGTTACACCTCATCACCTCGGCTTTTCTTATATTCACTAAATTTCTTCACTTTAATATGAAAACTTTTCATTTTCCGTTTAATCTGGCAAACTGGATTCTTCAGGTCATTCAGTGCCGTGAATCTGTTTACTCTTCTGACTAATATGTTTTTCTTGTATGGTGAATCTGTTAATCTTCTGGCTCATTTGTTTTTATTTGTGGGAAAGAGAGTTAAGATAATTATAAGACGATGGCAATGACGAAGATACTACAATGACTCCTAAAATACTAGTGTGAGAATGATATATTCTTTCACAGTCATACCCCCCTTCAACTTTCCCCCTCACTCCTCACATGCCTTGATGTGCCCTGCCCTGCCCTGCTTTCCTCTACTCTACCCTGCCTTACCTTGCTTTCCCGTACAATATCCTGCCCTGCCTTCCCCTGCAATACCCTGCCCTGCCTTCCTTTATATTTATCTCCCTTGCCTTCCTATACCTTTCCACTGCCTTGCCTTCCTCTACATTACACTCCCCTGTCTTTCTCTGCATTACTCTGACCTGCCTTCCTCTACATAACCCTCCCCTGTCTTTCTCTACATTACCCTGCCCTCCTCTACTGTAAATTACCCTGCTCTG
Source organism: Coenobita brevimanus (assembly GCF_032717465.1). Classification (NCBI taxonomy): domain Eukaryota; kingdom Metazoa; phylum Arthropoda; class Malacostraca; order Decapoda; family Coenobitidae; genus Coenobita; species Coenobita brevimanus. Next base: position 12,480,158 of record NC_137065.1, read on the forward strand.
CCTTCATAGTCAATATCCTGAAATGCCGTCCTAGTCATTATCTTGCCCTGCCTTCCTAGTCATTACCCTGAAATGCCGTCCTAGTCATTATCTTGCCCTGCCTTCCTATACATTACCTTGCCCTGACTTCCTCTACATAACTTTGCCTGTCTTCCTTTACATTACCCTGCCTCTTTTCGTATATATACCCTGCCCTGCCTTCCTATACATTACCCTGCCCTCTCTTCCTAGACATTACCCTGCCTTCCCTTCCTAGACATTACCCTGCCCTGCCTTCCTAGACATTACCCTGCCCTGCCATCCTATATATATATATATATATATATATATATATATATATATATATATATATATATATATATATATATATATATATATATATATATATATATATATATATATATATATATATATATATATATATATATATACCTGTGTATATAATTAATCTTTCACCATAGTTCTAGCGGAAATGAATTTATGTGAGACTTTTTGTAACTTAAATTACGATTATGCAAAATTGGGTAAAAATAATTATTCATAGTAGTCAGGTAATAAATGCACTTTATGATGTTGCGTTGGATTTATTCGCATACACACTCGTGCGTGCGCGCACATACACACACACACACACACACACACACACACACACACACACACATGCATACAAAATGGATATTGGTCCTGGTTCCGGGTCAATTGGGTCTAGGTCGATTCAGCGGGTTTCATGTTATCCAATAATAGGAAGACCAGGATGAATAGGAAGACCAGGAATGGTAGGAAGAGGACAAGGAAGCACTCCTGTCTCCAAGCATTCCTTGAAGGCATCCAGCTGCGGGGGGGAGAGAGAGTTGTCGGGGTTATTGATATTATTTCAGGTTAGAGATAAGTTATATACGTTACTGTGTTGTTTTTAGTTTTGAACACCTACCATGTAAAACCTATAGTAAAATTTCCACAGAAGATTGATAATGATGGTGAAAGTAAGCATCGCATCTGAATACTAAATTTTTTGAGTATGACATGCAAACTACCAGGCAATTCTCTCTCTCTTCTCTCTCTCTCTCTCTCTCTCTCTCTCTCTCTCTCTCTCTCTCTCTCCAGCAATCCTTCTACCTACCAATTATTATTTTTGTATCTATCGTACTCACATTGCCAAGCTTCTCTGCTATGCAGATGAGGAGCTCCGACAGTGCTAAATCGACTTCTACATCGACGATGACTTTTGCCAAGACATCCAAGAGTAGCGGACATGTTAGGTCGACTGTGGTAGAGGAAGGGGAGAGGGTCGATTAGGTCAAGTGATTAGAGAAGCTGCCTGATGTTTAATAGGACGCAGGGCAGAGCAGGACAGGGCAGGGTTATGAAGAGAATGACAGGGCAGGGTAATGTCTGGTATGGCAGGGCAGGGTAATGTCTAAGATGGCAGGGAAGGGTAATATCTAGGATGGCAGGGCAGGGTAATGTCTAGGAAGGCAGGGCAGGGTAATGTCTAGGAAGGCAGGGCAGGGTAATGTCTAGGAAGGCAAGGCAGGGTAATGTCTAGGAAGAGAGGGCAGGGTAATGTATAGGAAGGCAGGGCAGGGTATATATACGAAAAGAGGGCAGGGTAATGTAAAGGAAGACAGGCAAAGTTATGTAGAGGAAGTCAGGGCAAGGTAATGTATAGGAAGGCAGGGCAAGATAATGACTAGGACGGCATTTCAGGGTAATGACTAGGAAGGCAGAGCAGGGTAATTTACAGTAGAGGAGGGCAGGGTAATGTAGAGAAAGACAGGGGAGGGTTATGTAGAGGAAGGCAGGTCAGAGTAATGTAGAGAAAGACAGGGGAGGGTAATGTAGAGGAAGGCAGGGCAGTGGAAAGGTATAGGAAGGCAAGGGAGATTAATATAAAGGAAGGCAGGGCAGGGTATTGCAGGGGAAGGCAGGGCAGGATATTGTACGGGAAAGCAAGGTAAGGCAGGGTAGAGTAGAGGAAAGCAGGGCATGGTAGGGCACATCAAGGCATGTGAGGAGTGAGGGGGAAAGTTGAAGGGGGGTGTGACTGTGAGAGAATATATCTTTCTCACACTAGTATTTTAGGAGTCATTGTAGTATCTTCGTCATTGTCATCGTCATATAATTATCTTAACTCTCCTTCCCACAAATAAAAACAAATGAGCCAGATGATTAACAGATTCTCCATACAAGAAAAACATACTATCAGAAGAGTAAACAGATTCACGGCACTGAATGACCTGAAGAATCCAGTTTGCCAGATTAAACGGAAAATGAAAAGTTTTCATATTAAAGTGAAGAAATTTAGTGAATATAAGAAAAGCCGAGGTGATGAGGAGTATCAGACAGTTGGAGAAAAACGCTGTGTAAGCTTGATCGGGGAAGAATTGGAGTAAATGATGTATTTTACGTACTTTAAGGTGGCTAAAGAAGCAGATGGAATTAAGGGAGCTGAAATACTTCGTAGTATAGGAGATAAGGCATTTTAGGGTACTGTGAAGCATGGGGAAGAAAGGGTCAGGATAGAAAAGCAATGTGACCCAAACAGTCCTGTAGGGATACAAGGAGCGATCTTTGAATATTAGGAACTGAAAAAGGGTGGAAGCTCTGATGATGAAGTGCTCCTCGTTAGTATGTGGAGTTAGATGACGAAGCACAGTCAGAAAGGATATTGAAAGCGCGTTAAAGACCAGGAACGTGTTAGGGTAGGCATAGTGCAATGGAAAGGGCAGATCAGGGTAAGTTATGGGTGGTGGGAGATTGTGAAAGGATTCTGATCAGAAGTGGAGTGAGTGAGGGAAATGAGGAGGTCTAGCAGATGGTGGAAGGATAGTGTTAAAACGAATTTTCAGCTCTAGAGCTGTGACCATCTAGGAGTGTGAGATGCGTGTATGGAATATACTGTAGCAAATTGGGATGAAGTCGCTTAGTGAAGAACGACTTTACCAGTAATCTATATGGGCAAGAAGTGAAGCAGCTGGGGTAAGCCGTGATTAAGAAGAGCATGAGCGTGAATAATTTCTAGACTGCTTTACGTAGAACATTAAATACGGCAGTTGAGAATCAAAATGAGAGTGACAGGTTATTTTCATCTGTTTTCCGTCACTACCAACCTGGAATGCTTAGCATGTCGTGAAAAAAGAATTAAATCATAGTATTGCCACAAAAATAACGAAGCCATGGTACTGGAGGCAGAGTAAAACGGAATCACATAAAATACAGCTGTTAAAACTTTGTAGCCAACATTTTTATATATGTAACTCTTAATTCTTGTAATAGGTGAGTCCTGAGTTAACTGAAGGGCAGGAGGAGTTAAAGATGAATACGGGGAGTTGTTCTTCATTTATTATCTTCAGATAAAGTCTAAGTTGCAGCGTATGTATTATACAGAAACTTAATATACTAAGTAAGTCTAGTTGGACCTCTCTTCTTATTCACTCTCTCCACTACCTGACGGTTCTATGGCTTGTCTCCTTCTCTCCACCACCTGTCGATTCTAAGGCTAACCTCCTTCTGAGCTCTGCTTCCTAAATTCCTATTTTAGCAGGGGTCGTGTCACGTGGAATATACTGATGTGAAGTTTCTAGAAGCCTGTGTGTGAGTATGTGTGTATGTTTGTGTATGGTCACGAGGCGCTGCTCGTGTGCCTATCAAGCATTCCTTGAGTTAGAGTGTGTAAACATGTTTACCAATTCTCGATTCTCGCTGACACACTACTTATCTCATCCCCTGACTTGCTGCTTCTATCTGTCTATCTATCTATCTATCTATTTATCTATCCATCATGCTATCTATTATGATTTGTAATTATAATATGGAGTCCTGACATCGTTCGGTCACGTAGCTGGTGGTCCTCCGACAGCAATCATCATTGACATATGCTAATCTATTAATACATAATATTCTTCTTCAATCTTAATACATAATATTCATTATAATATTGTATAGGCATAATATTGTAATGATTCAGTAATGATACATTTTAAACAAGTTGTATACATAATTGAATATGAATAAATTGGTTATTGTATTACATTTTTAAAAATGTGTATGTATAATAGTAAAATGCATATATGCAAAAAAAAAAAAAAAATGTTCAAAGTTAAGATTATGGTAAGAGTTAATAATATTTCATTTTGCTATAATGAGACTTGCATACTTCTATATCATGGGTCATTCTTCTTCTTCTTCTTCTTTTTTTAAATTAATACTTTATACAAAATATTTACACTTCATACAGGGGGGTTTGCATGGATGCTTATTCTACCCCCACTAAATTCTGACTCCAAATTTGCAATTCGTGCATGCATTCTGTGCATTGCGAACAACAGTACTGCTAATACAATACAGAAGATTATAAAGACAGTAGGTGCTGGGCTATACACATAATATGGGTTGAACATACTCAAACTCAAATCTTCCTAGGGCTTCACTGTTTCATTGATCAGTTGCATAATTTCAAACTTAGGTGAGGTCAACTTAATACTTGTGCTCATGTTTAAGTCCATTTCAGGCAGTGGGTGGAAATGATTGTGTGTATGATTGAGGATGGCGTAGTGATGGATGGTGGATAAAGTGGACATGGATGGTGTAAATATCGCTCAGTAGTCTGGTGCTATGTATAATCCTGATGCTGAAGTATGAGATGGTGGTATATCTGGACAGACTATGTAAACTGATGTGTTATGAGTGAAATAAAAAAAACTGAGTGTCCGATGTGTTGATGGTGTACAAGCTTGTCTGGAACAAAAGTAGTTACAATGATTATGAATATTGTTATTTCTTATGATAGCCAATTCACAAGGGACTGTATCAGTAGGCTGAAACGTGAAAATGTACGCAGGACAAAGGTGAACAGCATGCAAGGATGTGCGGCACTTTCGTTCAATCGTTGATTCACTTGCGAAAGTGACAGTGTTCCGTCTCTTGCGGATCATGATGAGTTCGGTGTCTGTGATGATGTTGATGATGACCAAAGTGTTATTATTCTTAGAAGGGAAGGGGTGTATTTCGTATACTGTGAACAGGTCATCAGCTATGAATGGTACATGAACTACCACTGATGTTGGTGTTAGTGTTGCTTCTAAATATGGATAATATTGCATGAATTCCCTACTTCGGAACAAGGACTTCAATTTATGTTTACCTATGCCTTGACTAATTATCTGACGTAGCTCATGAACTGGAAGTAAGTCATTTGTGATCTTGCCATCACCGGCATTCGAAATTCCTTGCATAAGTGCCCTGTAACGAATTCCTAGTGTTATCTAACTGGAGAAGAATTGTGTCAATGTGTTCCGTGATGATGGAGAAGTGTTGGAAAAGTGTTATGTTACCTTCCATGTCATTTATTTTATCTACACTTTCGAGAGCTATGTTTTCCGCCGTTTTCAGATTTTTCACGATTGTCTTCATTGCTGAGTTATGTCCTGTGATGAATTTATCTTGGTATGTTAGTACCTGAGCTATTTTAATAAATTTGTTGTTTATTTCTATAAGGTCTTCCTCTGTAGCCAATCCAAAGATGTTCCCAAGAACTGCGTCACCCAGGTCGAACAAACCGCGCTTTTGGCGAGTACGTTTGATGTTGTTCTTGTCGCTGAATACCTCCGTTCCATGAGATGGGGGATCTTGGATCATGATGAGCATAGTTGACTTAGTCTGTTCTATTTTCCATTTCGCTAACTTCACTATTTCAGCCACTTCCTTTGTGTTATGTGCCTGTGAAACATAGCCTCCTATCATGAAGTCCAGGGTTCTCATTGGTCTTGCGATATTTTCTAGATAAGAAGGTATGGTAGAGTGTTAGTTATGAGAGTTAGAGAGGGTACAGAGGGAGTGATTGGTATGGTAGAGTGTTAATTATGAGAGTTAGAGAGGGTACAGAGGGAGTGATTGGTGATGAGCAGTGTGGCTTTAGGAGAGGGAGGGGATACGTTGATCAGGTGTTTGCTGTGAGACAAGTGTGTGAAAAGTATTTAGCGAAAGGGAAGGATGTGTTTTGGGCATTTATGCATTTAGAGAAAGCGTATGATAGAGTTGATAGGGAGGCTTTGTGGACTGTTTTAAGATTGTATGGACTTGATGGTAGGTTACTAAAAGGGGTGAAAAGTTTTTATGTAAATAGTAGAGCGTGTGTAAGAGTGGGAAATGCTGTGAGTGATTGGTTTCCCGTGAGAGTGGGGCTGCGACAGGGATGAGTGATGTCGCCTTGGTTGTTTAATATTTACATGGATGGTGTTGTAAGGGAGGTGAATGCAAGAGTTTTAGGTGGAGGTCTGAGTCTGGTGAATGTTGATGGTGGTGAGTGGAATCTGAAGCAGCTGCTGTTTGCAGATGATACTGCACTGGTGACTGATTCAGAGGAGAGATTGAGACAGTTGGCAGAGGAGTTTGGAAGGGTGTGTGAAAGGAGGAAATTGAAAGTAAATGAGAATAAGAGTAGAGTGATGAAGTGTACGCGGTTGGTAGATGGTAGGGGGATGAATATAGTTTTGAATGGTGAGTTGCTTGAGGAGGTAGATTGTTTTAAATATCTAGGGTCACATGTTGCTGCGGATGGAAGAATAGATGCAGAAGTGAAGTTTAGAATAAATGAAGTAGGAAAGGTGCTGGGAGAAATGAAAAAAGTGTTTAAAGGTCGTTCGCTTAGACTGGATGTAAAGAGAAGGCTGTATGAGGGTGTTGTGGTACCGACTGCATTATATGGGGCTGAAACATGGAATATGGGTGTAGCAGAGAGGAAAAGTTTGAATGTAATGGAAATGAGGTGTCTGAGGAGTATGTGTGGAGTGACGCGCATGAATTGGGTGCGAAATGATGAAGTGAGAAGGAGAACTGAAGTTGTTCGGGAGATGGCTGGTAGAGTTGAGCAGAGGGTGTTGCGATGGTTTGGGCATATGGAGAGAATGGATAATGAGCGATTGGTGAAAAAGATAACTAGATCTGATGTGAGAGGTATAAGGCTGAGAGGAAGACCACGAATAGGATGGATGGACAGTGTGAAGAGAGCGCTGGATGCGAGAGGGATGTTTTTTGAGCAAGGAAGAGTGGCTGTTTGTGACAGAAATAAATGGAGAGAAATTGTGAATGAATAAGTGATGACGCAGCTCTGAGGGGATATTCTCCCGCATTTGGTCTGATCAGCTAGTCAGGTCAGGTGCGGGTAAGGGGATGGGTCTGTTATGATGTGGCAGGGGTAAACCAGTTCTGCTGTCGGGCCCTGCTGCGGATGTCACTGATTGCATTGCACAGTTGACCCTTGTGCGGTGTGGTGCGGTGAGGATCTGTCCGTTCTCCCCTTTGGGGCAAAGATGCGAATGAATGTGTTTGAATGGATGAGTAAATGGGGAGTGTGTCGTCCTGTCTCGGCTACCTCCCTTTCCTTTGGGGGAAGCAGCCTAGGTATATAGATAGATAGAAGAAGGTAATCCATATAACTAATCCAGACTTATTTCAGTACTCATGACATCTTTCACGATTGATGTCGTGAGCGTTGGAGCTATGAGGCATCCTTGCCGTACTATGTGTTGGGGGTCTAAGTGCTCATATCCTCTTGCTATGTAGAGAAGAATCCATAGCATAAGTCCCTTCATCGCTACCTACTGACAAATAAAAAAAAAAATAATAATAATTTTCTAATATGGTTATGCTCTGGTCGATGATAGTGATGATGTGCGATACGGTTGACTAACTTAAAACAATACTTTGATTGTTATTTCATTTATAGAAGGAGTTTAAATCGATATTTAAATCTCGTAAATGATGTAATGAAGATTTTATTGGAACAGTTGCACCTATGTTTGATTGTATGGTATATGACCTTAATTTATTTTTGTAATTATTGTTGTTCTCTTGATTGGTTTCATGAGTTACGTTCGCTTGTTCAGTTGTATCCGAGGTTAAATAATTATTGGACAGTTCCCTTGAAACCCGTTTTAAATGGTCAAAATGAACTTGTTTCTCTTCGCCACTTGACAATGACTTAATTAAAACTTTGTTTGCTTTGATGTTAATTACTCTGTATGGGCCCTCAGATTTTCGGGATAATTTATTGTCTCTTGTATGAATGATACCATAAACAATGTCTCCTAAGCTGATATGCGAATCTCTTGCCTTTTTATTAAATGCCTCCGTCATTTCTTCCTTGGACATCGTCAATTGCTTTTTGACTCTTTTGTGTATGTCCTGGAATTCACGTAAACGGAGTTTAGAGTAATCATCATAATTGTATATGGGCAGGCTGTCATCTTCTTGGAGCTCAAATGGTAGTTTTTTATCTGTCCCATATATAATGAAATGTGACGTGTCACCTATGGATTTATTTATAGATACATTAATTGAGGCTTCTACTCTGGGAATCCAATCATCCCAGCTTGCATAATTTTCATTGAGAATGTGTCGTAGCACATCTAATATTTTTTTGTTTTGTCTCTCTACTAATCCATTAGATGCTCGGTGATAAGCTAAAACGTAAACCTTTTTTGTTGTATTGTTTACATATTTCTTGTAAAATATCAGAAATAAATTTTCCTCCATTATCACTTATTAGTACCTTTGGCGTAGTAAAGCGACATATTACATTATCTATTATTGCCTTTGCTACTGTTTCTCCTGTTTTATCTTTGATTGGAGCTAATTTTACATAACGGGAAAAATGATCCTTTGCTACGAATAGGTATTGGTTATTATTGTATGATAATGGCATCTTGAGTAAATCAACCGCGACAACGTTCCATGGTTGATGTGGTATTGCGTAATTAGCTATTGGTGCAGGTGAAATTGGGTATCCTTTGTGTTTTGCATATGATTCACATCTGTCTATATGATTGTTTATATCTTTTCGTAATCAAGGCCAGTAATATAACAACTGGGCTTATTTCAATGTCCTATCCTTTCCAGGATGTCCTGCATGTGGGCCATCGTGTATCGTTCGTAATACCTGGGGTATCATGTCATTAGGTACTACCAATTGGTTAGTATTTCTTTGGCGTTTTGGTTGGTCTGGGTTGATCTTGTATAAAGTATCATTGACTATTGTGAATTGTTTGAGTGGTACATGCAGTTTGGGTAATTGTATGTCATCTCCACTTTCTATTATTATTGTGAGGACTGCGTACGTAGGATGCAGAATAAGTGAGACAGCAAACACAAACGAACAACAAATCAGGAAGAAAACTATGGAGAAATCCTTCGATTACTTGAATCTTAAATTACTCAAACTGTTTTTGGGCAGTTATGCCCCTTTAGTAGCGGCACCTCAAACTTGATCTCGCATTCTGACCTTGATCGTTAACTTACTGTTCTGAAAACTTATCAGTTCCGTCAAGGGCTTCCACGCAACACCTATGTACCTGTATACCAAAGTTAGCTAAAATCGGATCAAAACTTCTTGTCGTCAAGGCCAAAACCATTTTCACGGCCTCCGTGAGAAAAGTTTTGGCAATGCTAAAACAAATATTTTCTTCCCCATTTTAATAATTTTTTGACGGACGCATCATGAACCCAGCAAGGTTTCAGCATAACAGGTCAACGATCAAGGGTAGAACACAAGCTCAAAGTTGACCTTGAAATGTGACCTTGACCTTTATACTATTGTTCTGAAAGAAAGTCAGTCGCTGTCAACCACCCAGTGACATCACCACCAAATGTGGTTAAAACTGGATGAAAATTAATTGTTAATTGAAAGAAGTAACTAATTTCACTACCGGCATGGGGATACTTCCGGCCCAGTGAGAATAGTTTTGGCCATGCAGAAACGAATACTGTAATTTTTCACCGTATTTACACCAATTTGGTGGAAGTGTTGACGGACCACTAATGGTAAAATTGCACGGGTTAGAGCATCATAGATCTAACGACAAGGCTACAGGGCATCAACGTTAAGGTGACAGGGCATCAGTGTTAAGGCAACAGGTCATCAACGTCAAGGTAACAGGGCATCAATGTCAAGGTAACAGGGCATCAACGTCAAGGTAACAGGGCATCAACGTCAAGGTAACAGGGCATCAACTTCAAGGTAACAGGAGAAGCTCAAAACTGATTATTCCCTGTGACCTAGAACTTTAACCTATTGTTCTGGAAACTGTTGGTTTCGTCATGGGGTACCCCGTAAGACCTACACAAAATTTGGTAAAATATGGATAAAAACTGTTGCTACCTTGAGGCTGCGTGAGAACAGTTCCAGCTCCGTGACGATAGTTCCTGCCAAGATAATACGTAAAGTTTTTCTCCCAATTCAACAAAATTCATGAAAGAGTTAACGGACCGATCCTGCCGAAATTCACTAGGTTTGAACACAATTATTGATCAAGGGTCAAAGGTACGGCAGTTACTTCAACAAACAAGGGATGAGGCTCTGTCACATCTACTGTCTGACGTGGCTCGTATCTTTGAGTGGGGCAAAAGTAATCTTGTTGTTTTAATGCATCAAAGACTCAGTTCATATACGCATCAACAAGACAAAGCCTTCCACAGGAGTATCCACTAATGATTAATAATATCCAGCTCAAGCCTGCATCATCCTTAAACATACTTGGATTTCATTCTCTCGGGACTTATCTTGGAAAGATCATATTGCATCTCTTGTAAAATCTACTTCCAAGAGATTAGGTGTGCTAAGCCGCCTCCGTGCCTTCTTTACCTCTGCACAGTTGTTGACTTTATACACGGGTTTTATTCACCTCTCTGTAGAGTACAACTCTCATGTGTTTGAAGGCTCCCCACATACAGTTCTTTTCAAAAGAGGGGAGTCAAAGGCTTCTCATTAACTCTCCTCCTCTTACTGGTTCCTTTCAACCTCTGTCTCCTCGCCGCACTGTTGCAGCTCTATCTCATTTCTACCGCTACTTCATTAGTCACTGCTCCTCTGAACTTTCTTTCCCTATTTCTTTCTTTCTCGTCTTAGATTTATGAATCCTATAAAGCAGGATGGTAACATTTTGGGCAGCCCGCCCAATATCTTTGGAAAAGATTCAACCTGTGTGTGTGTGTGTGTGTGTGTGTGTGTGTGTGTGTGTGTGTGTGTGTGTGTGTGTGTGTGCTTTAATTCCTCCTAGGCTTTTTCATGAATTTGAATGAAACTTCCCACGTGTGTTCGCCTGGTTGGTCCGAAGGTCTTCCACTATATATATTTTTCCAACCGTGATTTTTAGGGGGGTCAGCCTCCCTCAACAAAGAAAAAAAATCTCAAACGTAATGACAGGAGGGCAAATACTGCTTTGATATCTTAATACATGTTGTACAATGGACT
>NC_137065.1:12498905-12676405 GCF_032717465.1 Coenobita brevimanus
TTCTTACTGTAATAAGATACAGGGTGTTCAATACCCTGATCATCCTCTTGCAGCAAAACAGCCCCAGCTCCTGTATCACTTGCATCAACAGCCATCTTAAAAGGCTTAGCAAAATTTGGAGTAGCGAGCACTGGCTGACTAAATAGAATAGCTTTAAGTTTGTTGAAAGAGGATTCACAGTTATTGCTCCATACAAATTTAACTCCCTTTTTCAGTAGGTCTGTAAGTGGTGATACAAGAATTGAAAAGTTAAGAACAAATCTCCGGTAATAACCTACCATTCCCAAAAATCTTTGTAGCTCTTTCCTACTTTTAGGTCTGGGAAGATCACTTATAACCTGAACCTTAGCTCCTGGTGGTGCAACATGTCCATCACCAATTACGTACCCAAGTTGCTGAACTTTAGCTTGACCAGACTCACTCTTTGATAAATTAGCTACAAGATTAGCCTGAACCAAACGCTCAAGAAATTCACTGACATGGCATAGGTGATCTTTCCAGTTGTTCATTCATTCATTCATTGCCAGACGCCATGTATCCCAAACAGGGTGGCCAAGGGCTTAGAGTTAATTGTTTTACAGGGAGGGGCACTAATCCTCCACCAACCCCACTTTCCAGTTGTCACTGAAGATTAATACATCATCAATATAAACAACACACCCTGCCATACCCACTGTTACAACATTCATGAGCTTCTGAAAAGTGGCCGGTGCATTCTTCATACCATATGGCATTACAGAACATGCAAAAGTCTTTCCTAGTGTTACAAAACATGAGATCTCCCTAGCACGTTCAGTCATAGGTACTTGCCAGTATCCCTTTAACAAATCAAACTTACTTATGTACCTAGCCTTTCCGATCTTCTCTGTGCAATCTTCCATGCGAGGGAGAGGGTAAGTGTCTGTTTTGGTTATCTGATTAACACGTCTGTAGTCGATGCAAAGCCGCTGTGACCCACCTGGCTTAGGGACTAGAGTGACAGGAGAACTCCACTCGCTCTGACAGGGCTCAATCATCTTGTGGTCCAACAGGTAGCCAAGCTCCTTCTCGATGAGAGGAACTTTCACTGGGTTCACACAGTAAGGAGGCAGTTTAATTGACTGTGCATCTCCAATATCGACATTATGCATCAACACAGTGGTTCTTCCTGGAGTGGCACGGAACACTTGCGGGTACTCCTGCAGTAATGCCGAAAACTCCTGCCTTTCCTCGGGAGGTAGATGAGAAAGCTTAGTCTGGAGATCATGATATCAGGATTCTTCCCCAAACTATCACTCAGGCTCATACTGCATGGGAGAGCTTCACTTGGAGTCTCGGGTGGAACAGCTACAGTGCAGACTGGGTTATTTTCGTCCCGCCTGTGATATAACTTTAGCATGTTGATGTGACAAAGTTGCTTGTTCTTTCTACGATCTGGTGTGGCGATGACATAGTTGACATCACTGAGTTTCTTCTCCACGAATAAGGACCACTAAACTTCGCTTGAAGAGGTTGCCCATGCACCGGTAGCAGAATGAAAACCTGATCTCCTGGCTGAAAGTGGCGTAACCTGGACTTCTTATCATAACAAGTCTTCATCTTCTCCTGAGCAGCTCCTAAATTCTCTCTCGCCAGCTGTAAAGCAGTGAACAGCCGTTCTTTGAACTTCATCACATACTCCAGCAGGTTGACATCATCTTCCTCTGACAGCCAGCATTTCTTGAGTAGCTTAAGGGGTCCTCTTACTTCATGGCCAAACAGTAGTTCAAAAGGTGAGAAGCCCAGTGATTCATTTGGAGATTCTCTTGCGGCAAACACAACGAATGGAAGACCTTTATCCCAGTCTTTCTGATGTTCCAAACAGTATTTCTTGAGCATCGATTTGAGTGTTTGATGATATCTCTCCAACGCTCCTTGGGTCTGGGGATGGTAAGCTGAACACGTGATGTGGGTGATGCCCAACTCTTTCAGAGACTGCTTGAAAACATTTGACATGAAATTACTTCCCTGGTCTGACTGTACCTCCTTGGGCAGACCAAACTTTGTGAAGAATCCTAGCATTTCCTTAACCACGTTCTTTGCTGAGATATTTCTAAGTGGAATGGCTTCAGGATAACGAGTAGCCATATCAATCAGGGTCAACACATAAGAAAATCCTGAAGAAGTCTTAGGAAGAGGGCCCACAATATCCACCAACACACGGGTGAATGGCGCCTCAAAAGGAGGAATGAGAACTAGAGGTGCAATCTTTTTGGTCTGATTACACTTCCCCACAACTTGACAGGTGTGACAAGACTTACAATACCAGGAAACATCCCTGAAGATACCTGGCCAGTAGAAGTGTTTCAAAATGCGTGCCACAATCTTCCTCACTCCAAGGTGTCCTGCCAAACTGGAATCATGAGCCACTCTAATGATATCCTGCCTACAAACACGAGGGATGACAACTTGATGTACAACCTCCCATTACACAGTCGGCTGATGCTGTTAGGGGTCTCCACTTCCTCATAAGTACTCCTGACTTTATATAATAACAAGTAGAAGCACCAGCTGACTCTTCCTCACTGCAAGCAGAGTTAGCTAGACCTTTCAACTCAGGGTCAGCAACCTGCAACTCAACCAACTCTTGACGAGACAATTTATCAACACTACGGGGTACTGCCTCATCTGGTGAGTGGTCCAAATTAGCAAGAAAAGTGTCAGCTAGGATAACATCATCATCATCATTATCCTCTAAATCACCAGTAACTTTAGACTTAGCCCTAGTGACAGCACATGCAGAGAACACATCAGGGACATCACAATCCTGGGCCGCAGCCACTGGCTCACTAGATAACTGAGGAGCTGGACACACTTGACTTCCACCAATATCATTTCCATGTAAGAAAGTTGCACCTGACATTGGGAGTGTCTCAACCAACCCAACCATAACGGAACCATTAACAAAACCAGACTCTAAATTCACTCTGCACAGAGGGACAGAGAAGTAATTATTCCCTACACCTTGTAAGATTACAGTTTCATCAGAGGAATTAACATTAGAGCCTAGAACACTGGTCAGCATAAGGGATTGGCAAGCACCTGTATCACGATATATTTTAACTGATTTCCTGTCATTTCTGTCCAGAGGACTGACAAAACCATCAGACAGGAAATTAGCACATGAACTCTTGAGAGTGTCACCCACGTTACTGCTCAAAAGAGGAGCTTCATCATTAGAATTTAATTTACCCCTCAAAGCAGGTTCAGTTAACTCAGTTAAAGAATTCTGGGAACTCTCAAGGGTGGACACTAGACCAATTGACTGAATATTTAAAGACTCCTTTTTGTTCACATCACTCTGTCTCCTGAAATATTTTTCCGTAGTATGACCAAGCTTACTACAAAAAGCACATCTACTTTTGTGAAACCTAGAGGTGGAGCTGGTATTTACTTCCTGAGAAACATCATCTTTATTCTCTTTCCTGTTACCTGTACTCTGAGTAGAGGCAACGTACTTACTCTCAGCTTTCCTTTTTTCTCTAGAATATCTCTTGTGAGTGAGAACATATTCATCAGCTAAAACTGCAGCATCAGACAAATCATCTATTCTTCTCTCATCAAGATATAGGCTTACATCTTTACTAATACACCTTTTGAAGTCCTCCAGCAAAATCATCTGCTTAAATTTGTCAAAATCAGAATCCACATTCTTAGAATTTAACCACTGCTCTAACAGATCTTCTTTGATTTTTGCATACTCAGCATGGGATTGCTTATCTTGCTTATAAGTTGTCCTAAATTTTACTCTATAGGCTTCAGGAACAAGCTCATAGGCCTTAAGAATCAAGCTCTTAACTACATCATAATTATCACATTGATCCTGAGGCAAAGATGCATAAGTTACTTGAGCTTTACCGGTGAGAACAGTTTGAAGGAGTACTGGCCAATACTCTTTGGGCCAATTAAAACCTGTAGCTACCCTCTCAAACAACTGAAAATACTTTGTTAAATCAGATTCATTAAAAGGAGGGACAAGTTTAACATTTTTAGCCACATCAAAATCATCAGAGCTAGATGATCCAGTTCCACCTTGTTTCATGCGATACTCATGGTCTGCCTGAATCCTAGCAAGTTCAGCTTGTGCCTGAAACTCAGCCTCCTTAGCATTTGCCTGAAATTCAGCCTCCTTAGCACAAGCCTCCTGCAGGGTTAGCTGTAACTTAGCTAATTCAATCTGCGTTTGCTCATTTCGAGGAGTTACATTAAACAATCTTTCATTAATCATGTCAACAATTTGATCTTTAGAATGATGAGAGCGAACAGCTATTCCCAATTGTTGAGCAACAAGCTTAAGTTCATTCTTTGTTCTGTTTTCTACATTACACACTGTTTGCACATTTGACAAAAAATCTTTGGCTTCATCAATTGTAGTAATAGTAGACATCATGAATAAATCATAGTCACAAAATATGAAGCAATATCCTTATGATAATATCCTGAATATCCTGATAAGAGGTCGCCAAATTTATGTTACGGAACAGAGAAAGATAATGTACACTTTAAGTGAGAATACTAAAAATCACTACTGTCCCGTAAAGTTCCAGGTTCAAAACAAAAGAGTTAGGTAAAATTACAAGTTAAAGTTTAATGCTCAAACTAACAACAAAACATTCAGGACTCATAAGGATAATGTAATGGCAGAAAACAGGTTAAATATATGGTTAACTGCAATAGCCTCTATTAACACGAAATTAGCAAGAGTAAATTTATCTAAGTCAGCCCTGATAAAAATGATAATACCGGATAATACTTAGTGAATGCCAGATATATTATTACATACAAAATATTATTAACAATGACTGACATCCAAACTTTGCTTTAATCACAAAAACCTCACTAGGCCTACAAATTAACACCTTATGCTATACAGTACAAGAACAAAATGTAATAACACTTATACTCAAATTACACAACTGCTAGATGGCTGGAGACTTCCTGAGCACTCACAATAATAACAACTGTACAGGGGAGGACAGAGATGTGAACAAAATGAGGAGTAGATCTAAGTGGCCATAATGCAGAGACTGAGCTCATTATATAGGGGCCGGCAGAGCTTGATACAACTTGTAAGAAGGACGTGCAAATGAAGCCAGAGGGGACAAAGAGTTGACACTCCTGCTCTGAACAACAGAAAGAACGACTTACTCTACTATAACGGTAGAAGGGGGGACTGAGGTAGAACACGCTCGTGATCAAACATGCAGCATACTGTACGTTAGAATTACACAAAGGATGATGAAATCATAGGCTATGTAACAATATATATATATATATATATATATATATATATATATATATATATATATATATATATATATATATATATATATATCATCTCATTAGCCGTTTGAGTGTCCACTGCAGGACCGGTCAATCCCTACCGAAGTGGGGACAATACAGCCAATGTATCTCTACCAAGTGGCTTAGGCTGTCTAGTAGGGATTGTATGTAGGGTGAGAAGTGCTTTTAAGTGTAACTGTAGTGTTGGAGTGGCTTTGGATGTGTGTGT
Organism: Coenobita brevimanus; assembly: GCF_032717465.1. Classification (NCBI taxonomy): domain Eukaryota; kingdom Metazoa; phylum Arthropoda; class Malacostraca; order Decapoda; family Coenobitidae; genus Coenobita; species Coenobita brevimanus. Next base: position 12,504,436 of record NC_137065.1, read on the forward strand.
AGTCTGTGAACCAAACGTAATCGGTCCACGCAAGCTGAGTGCAAGCATACATTATAGTATGCGACACTGGTTCAACCACAGCATCTCTTGTGTCCGCCAATGCAGTACGTGGCCTGAAGAACGCTCCCAAAGTTTATTACCCTGGCGGGGCGCGAACCCTCGTTCTTCAGTGTACGAACACGCACACTTTACCACTGAGGCTCATATATCTATCTATCTATGTATGTATGTATCTATCTATCTATCTATCTATATATATGAGAGAGTGAGAGAGAGCATGAATGAATGAGTGAATGCATGAAACAAGACTACAATCGAATACTAACAAACTTTAATAACGTCATATGAAAGGATAGCAAACATAATTTAACCCCTTCAGGCCAAAGACTTATAATTATATTCTAGCTCACTCTTAATTATTTTATTTTTCTGACGGTAATTGTCTATCAGTAAAGGCGACAAGAATAATGTACATCAAAATCATCTTTGTTCTTTTTGCTTTAACTTAGCCTAAAACTGCTCCCTCTCTATCTTGAATGTTACAATACATAATAGCAAAAGATAATGCCAGTCACTAAGAAGTGCTATAGGGAGACGGTAGAGCCATTGTCTTATTTTACTGTTTAGTTACGTGATATAAGCTGAAAAAGGACGAAAGCCTGAACCAAGTTAAGGTGAATACTGTAGTGTTACAGTAAAACAAAGAACTCCCCTGACCTGATACAAAGAGTAGAAAGTAAAACGAGTAAAGAGTAAAGATCAAGAAAATAAACAGTAAAGAGTAAAAAGAGCAGAGTACGAGTAAAAAGAGTAAAGAGTGAGGAGAGCATAGATCAGAGTAAAAATAGTAAAGATTAGAGTAAAAAGAGTAAAGATTAGAGTAAAAAGAGTAAAGATTAGAGTCAAAAGAGTAAAGATTAGAGTCAAAAGAGTAAAGATTAGAGTCAAAAGAGTAAAGATTAGAGTAAAAAGAGTAAAGATCAGAGTAAAAAGAGTAAAGAGTGAGGAGAGTATAGATCAGAGTAAATAATAAAGATTAGAGTAAAAAGAGTAGAGTTGAGTAAAAAGAGTAAAGAGTAGAGTAAAAAGAGTAAAGATTCGAGTCAAAAGAGTAAAGAGTAGAGTCAAAAGAGTAAAGAGTAGAGTCAAAAGAGTAAAGAGTAGAGTCAAAAGAGCACAGGTAGGATGAAAAGAGTAAAGATTAGAGTAAAAAGAGTAAGATTCCGGTAAATAGTAAAGATTAGGGACAAAAGAAAGAGTAAAGATTCCAGTAAAGAGTAAAGTTTAAGGTCAAAACAGTAAAGATCAGGGTCAAAAGAGTAAAGATTAGAGCAAAAAGAGTAGAGTCAAAAGAGTACAGATTTGAATAAAAAGAGTAAAGATTAGGATGAAAAGAGTAAAAATTAGAGTAAAAGGCGTAAAGATTATGATCAAACGAGTAAAGATTAGAGTTAAAACAATAATGTGTACACTAAAACGAGTAAAGATCAGAGTCAAAAGAGTAAAGATTAGAATAAAAAGAGTAAAGATCAGGATGAAAAGAGTAAAGATCAGAGTTAAAACAATAAACTGTACACTAAACAGAGTAAAGATCAGAGTCAAAAGAGTAAAGGTTAGAGTTAAAACAATAAAGCGTACACTAAAAAGAGTAAAGATCAGAGTCAAAAGAGTAAAGATTAGATTAAAAGGAGTAAGGAGTACAGTAAAAACGAGAAGTGATTAGAGCCAAAAGGGTAAAGATCAGAGAAAAAAGTAAAAATGATAGAAAATGAGTAAAGACTAAAATAAGTAAAAATTAGAATAAAGTGAGTAAAGATTAGAGCAAAAAGAGTAAAGATTAGAGTAAAATGAGTAATGATTAGAGTGAAATGAGTAAAGAATAAAGTAAAAAGAATAAAGATTCGAGCCCAAAGAGTAAAGATTTGAATCAAAGAAGTAAAGATTAGAGTAAAAAGAGTAAAGATTAGAGTCCAAAGAGTAAAGATCTGAATCAAAGGAGTAAAGATTAAAAAGAGTAAAGATTAGAGTCAAAAGAATAAAGATCTGAATCAAAGGAGTAAAGATTAGAGTAAAAAGAGTAAAGATTTGAGTCAAAAGAGTAAAGATTAGAGTAAAAAGGGTAAAGATTCTAATCATAAAATAAAAAAGGGTAGACAAGAAAGTAAAGATTAGAGTCAAAAGAGTAAAAATTATTGCCAAAAGAGTAAGTAGTGCAGTAAAATGAGTAAAGATTAGAGTAAAAAGAGTAAAGATTAGAGTTACGTGTAGAAATTAGAAAGAGTAAAGATTAGAGTCAAAAGAGTAAAGTTGAGAAAAGAGTAACGATTATAGAAAAAGAATAAAGTTAAGAGTGAAAGAGTAAAGATTAAATTAAAAAGAGTAAAAATTAAATTAAAAAGAGTACAAATTAAAGTAAAAAGAGTAAAGACTAGTGAAAAAAAAAGAGTACAGGGCAAAGAGCAAAAATGAATACCGGTATATGTCTACTGATTGAAGAGACCTAAGCTGCATCCTATGAGGAGGGTAGAGGCAATATAAGAGTATCAATATAATTCTATCCCTACTCAGTGGCGACCCCCCTCTCCACAACACACCACCTTCTCCTCCCCCTTCTCATCATCTTCTTCTTCTTCTTCTTCTTCTTCTTCTCCTTCTTCTTCCTTCTCCTTGTCATCACCATCCTCTCATCACATCAGCTTTGGATATGGTAACTTTACCGTGTATTTAGTATAGACAATTAGTAAATAAAACTCGGTATTAACACCCAAGTGGTAACAATTGAAGGTATAATGACAATGAGTTACGCGTAGGACTACCGGGCCTCAGGTATCGGAGTGTCTAGTATATATGGACACACACAAACACACACACACACACACACACACACACACACACACACACACACACACACACACACATTAAGACGGTTTGCAATTCTGATCAGCCTACCGTATACTTTGCCTCTCTCTCTCTCTCTCTCTCTCTCTCTCTCTCTCTCTCTCTCTCTCTTTCCCCAAAACCTGAGTTCAAACGTTTCCCCTTTGTGTGAGGGGAATGGCAAGACGACAATAAATATTGTAAGTGTCCAAGCGACTATCATTGTTTTTTTGGAGTGAATTATAAGACCGAGGGATACTGAGATGGAGAAAGGTCAGTATTTCCACTATGAATAGTTTCTACCTTATTGTTAAACGAGAAATAATGTTATATGTTTTGCTGTAAGGAAGGCATTCTGTAAATTTGAGAGAGAGAGAGAGAGAGAGAGAGAGAGAGAGAGAGAGAGAGAGAGAGAGAGAGAGAGAGAGAGAGAGAGAGAGAGAGAGAGAGAGAGAGAGAGAGAGAGCGGCTGCAGAATATATTACAAAAATTTTTTCACCTCTTTCTCCCGTCACTGAAGACGCCACAGAAGTAGTCTGAGAGCAAGAAATATGACGAGAAATGTGTAAACATTATTTTAGATCACGATCGCCGACATCCCATAAATGATATAAGTTTCTATCTATCTATCTATTTATCTATGAATCTGTCTATCTATCTTTCTATCTATCTATCGATTTATCTGCCTTTCTATGTATCTATCCTCTTTTACGGAAGTTTGTGGAAGTGGCCAAGAAAAATATTTGAAAATTTTCCTTTTTTTTCTTGCTTTGAAAGTACATACATAGACAGATGGAAAGATATATAGAAAGATAGATAGATATAGATAAGTAGACCGATATATACATGCACAAACAGGCACAGAGATAGACAGACTGACAGATAATCAGATATATAGACCACACAGGGAGACACAAACAGACAAACAGACAGATGGACAGTTAAATATTCAGATACAACTTTGTCAGTTCTGGGAAGAATGCGAAAATCTTAAATTCGGTGTAAGAGAGAGGATAGAGCAAGGAGTGAGGGAGGTGCAGGCAAGGATACAGGTAGACAGATAGATTGATTGATAGGTAGATAGAATGATACAGACAGGGAAACAGACCAGTACAGATAGATCGGCAGGTAAATAAACAAATATGAGAATAATACATCAGAAAGAATGTAAAAATCTGCTCAGTGTAAGAGTAGGGAGTGAGAAGCTGGGTCAAGGCGTGAGGGAGGTACGAAGAAATAGCGAGTCTTGGAGCGCCTGGCAACATTTCTTGGACCAACAAAGGCCTTACTGACTCCGTATGCAACCCCCTGGAAATTCTACGGTAAAACCCTGCAGTCAGACTCTGCAGTCAGACTCTGCAATCAAACTCTGCAATTAAACTCTACTATCAGACTCTGCAGTCAAAATCTGCTATCAAACTCTGCTATCAGGCTCTGCAATCAAAGTATCCAATCAAACTCTGCAATCACACTCTGCAATCACACTCTGCAATCAAATTCTGCAATCACACTCTGCAATCAGACTCTTCAATCAAATTCTGCAATCAGACTCTGCAATCAGACTCTGCACTCTGACTCTGCAAACTCTGCAATCAGACTCTGCACTCTGACTCTGCAAACTCTGCAATCAGACTCTGGAATCATACACCGCAATGAAACCCTGCAAAATCTCTGCGATCAAACTCTGCAATCATACTCTGCAATCAAACTCTGCAATCAAACTGCAATCAAACTCTGCAATCATACTCTCCAATCAAACCCTGAAATCAAACTATGCAATCAAACCCTGCAATCCAACTCTGTAGTCAAAATCTGCAATCAAACTTTACAATCAAACTTTACAATCAAACCTTGCAATCAAGCTCTTCAGTCAGTCTGCAATCAGCCTTTGCAAACCATGCTGTCAGACTCTGCAATCAGCTCCTGGAATAAAATTCTGCAATCAATCTTTGCAATCAAATTCTGCAATCAACCTCTGCAATCAAACCCTGCAATCAAACCCTGCATTCAGACCCTGTAATGAAACCCTGCAGTCAAACTCTGTAATCAAATTTCGCAATGATTACTCGAAAAATATGTCAAAAGGTTGCATAATCTTTGTTGTGATTTTTTTTTATTTATCTGCGAATGTCTTTGCATGTAATAGATAATTATATTTACTGGGAAACAATTAATTGATATTAATGAACATTCTAATAAAAAATGAGTTGAATAAATTCCTGTAAACAGTACGTTAAATTAATTGCAATACTATGAGAGAGAGAGAGAGAGAGAGAGAAAGAACGATTACATACAGCCTTACCCAAACTAATGTAATATTATGAGTTACTGAAGGGTAGAAGGACGAAACTTTTGAAGGCAACTGTATTCCTTTCAGGCAGGAGGAGGAGCAGTACTTTTGAAGGCATCTGTATTACTTTGTGACTCAAATATAGAGATTTTTTTTTTTTCAGATTACATAAATTGAAAGTCAGATATTTAAGCAAAATCAAATAAATTTTTGACCGACTTAAAAAACAAATTTAAAAATATGGCTTATAGAAAAATTTAACAAAATTTAAATAGCAAAGGAAATCAGCCATCAAATACAAAGTTAGAATGAAGTTAGAATGTTATACACAACAGTGCAAGGCTACAGTACACGTTAGAAATACTTCATTCCGGCTGCATAAATATCTGACTATTGAATTTCTCTCTCTCTCTCTCTCTCTCTCTCTCTCTCTCTCTCTCTCTCTCTCTCTTTAAGTATACATTCTCTAAGCTTAGTCGTTATCCCAGTTTTCCTACTTGTAATTAATTCTCTTCTTTCCTCCTCCTCCCCCTCCTCCAGTTTTTCTCCTTCTCTCCTTTCTTCATCTTCCTTTTCTTTCTCTCCACGATTTTTTCCTCCTTACATTCTTCCCTCCCTCGTTTGTCCTGCATATTATAACAAGATGCGAGACATAATACGCAAGGGAGGTGAAAAAGGGAACTGAGAAAAAGTGGAGAAAAGGTGGGCGATAGAGAGAGAGAGAGAGAGAGAGAGAGAGAGAGAGAGAGAGAATGCGAACGAGAGAGAAAATGAGTAAATGGATCAGAGACAGAAATATCGATTAATGAAGATAAGTATTAAGATAGGCAATTATATATCTATATGTATGTATAACAGAGCCACGTTCCTTGTTTGTTTGTGCTTCAATTACGGCCAAACCAAGGGCCAGAGACCCCCAGACCCATATATATTCTTAATTAGGGTAACCCAAGGATGGTTTTAGGGGTGTCAAAATTCAGATCTAGGCCATTTGAGGTCACCGGTGGAGTGGTCGCCTCTTTGGTCCAGGCAACGCCGGGTACCCCTGCAGCCCAATTTTGGGCATGGAGATTCACATGACCTCCAGTTCGGACATAGGCTATGTGAGGTTGACATCCGAGGTCATTTGAGGGCACCGGAAATTTTAAACAAGTGCACGCAAATACTGTGTGTTAGTCTCCGAAAGCTGAAATAGAAAGCTCCTGGACCTCTTATAATTCCTCATCAAGAGCATAAGAGGTACATGGTCTTTCTGGAGTAGAAAGAAAAACTGAACTAGAACAAAAAGGATTAGAGTGTTAGCCTTTTTGGCCCGGGCAACGCCGGGTACCCTTGCTGGTTAATGTATATATATATATATATATATATATATCTATCTATCTATCTATCTATATATATTTATATATATATATATACATACAGAGAGAGAGGGAGAGAGAATGATGAAACAAAACTACAATAGAATACTAACAAATTTCAATAAAGTCATATGAAAAGGATAGCAAACATAATGTAACCCCTTCATGCAAAAGACTTATTTTTATATTCTTGCTACTGCATAATCATATTATTATTCTGACGACAATTCTCTCTCAGTAAAGGGGATAAGAATATAATACGTGAAAAATCTTCCTTGTTCTTTTTACTTTAACTTGGCCTAAAAATGCTATCTCGCATCCTTGAATGCTACAATACAATAAGTTTAGAAAATAATACTAGTCATGAAGAAGTGATATGGAGATCCTGTAGCGCCATAGTGTTGCCATATTTTACCCTTTAGTTACGTGAAATATTAGAGAAAGAGAGTAAAGATTAGATTTAAATGAATAAAGATTAGAATAAGAAGAGTAAATATTAATGTAAAAAGTAAAGATTAAGAAGAGTAATGATTTGAGTAAAAGAGTGAAGATCTGAGTAAAAACAAGTGCTTGTGGGCCCTTCGTGCCCAGTCGCACTTGCTCCTGCCAAGGCTCTCGCGCTGCGCGCTCGCTTTCTCATGCTTCGCACTCGTTTCCTCGTGCTTCGTGCGCGCGTTGCAATCATTTCATGTAATCCGAGTCACGTTTATGTGCTGTTCTAGTCTAACAACCACCAAGGCAACAGCGCAGGAAATGCACAGAAAAACGCTCAATTCGGGGGCTCTGATCACCCTACAAAGTATAGGGTTGTGGCACACGGTTCAAGTAGACTCGATTTCTAAAAGTTCTGGTACCGAATGAACTGTTTTCTGAACCAAACTTTGATCGTTTTTAAGTCTAATAAAAAATCATCAATCGAGAAAGCCATAAAAAAAACTGTACGGTGAACGCGACCCTAATTTCACGCACTCATGCCAGGAGCGGCGTTTTTTGGTCAAACACTGATCGCTCATTAAATATAGTAAAAGTTTTTCAATCGTGATGGGAAGAAGTTTTTCACATCAGCAAATTTTCTGCGATTTTTGTGCCAATCTTGGTGCGATTTTGAATGTGTAGTATCGGCTGCCCAAAATACAAAAACCACACACACACACACACACACACACACACACACACACACACACAAGGCTACTGCTATAGTATATTAGACTGTAAAGATTAGAATAGAAGGAGTAAAGATTAACAAGAGTAATAATTTGAGTAAAAAAAGTAAAGATTAAATTCATCCATCCATCCATCATCCAATCCTACATTGCCCCATGAGGAGCGTAGGAGCCCGGGGCTTGGTACTTGGTCCAAACATTTAAGATGAGAGTGACCAGCCTCACTCATCCCTGAGTGGCATTACGTGAGCAATCTACCCCAACCACCCCTTGGATATAAGCCTTCACCGGCTCAATCCTATTGGAGTGCAATAATTACCCACTAAACCACCAGGCGCCAAAATTTGGTTATATGGTTACCACCCAGCGTAGTAAATGGTTTCCTGGTGTTCAGGAAACCATTTGGCTTGTCACTCAGTGTAGAGTCACCCACAGGCAGAAGAAAGAGGAAAGAATGAAGGAAAGAGAGACAGAAGAGGGAGTGTAAAGTCACCCGTAGGCAGGACAAGGAAAGAATGAATGAAGGAGAGACAGATGAGGATGGAAGTAAAGAAGGATGGAGGAGACGAAAGGGCAGACACCCAACAGCAGCACTACATCGAGTGAGTGGATGGTGAGCTCACCCACCCACCATTAAACAGAGTAAAAATTAGAGTAAAAAGAGTAAAGAGCAAAGAGCAAAAATATAAATACGTCTACTGGTGGAAGGGACCTAACGCTGCATCCTGTGAGGGGTGAAGGCAACTAAAAGATATTAGTATTTTTCAATCCCTCCTCAGTAACGACCCCCTCTCTCCACTACACACTACTCTCCTTCATGTTCTCTCCAACCTTGTACTATAACATTATTCCTCCTCCTCCTCCTCCTCTTCTTCTTCTTCTTCTTCTTCCCCTCCTCCTCCGCCAGGCAAGGCTGCCGCACCACCCCTGAACATCCACACTGTGCACTGTGCAATTTCGTCGTTATGTCTACAGGCGCCCTGTTAACACAATGTACCGGTTCATAATGTCATGCCGTAGTTATTCGTTTATTTGAATACTTTCTCCTTCAGGTTATTCATACTGGCAGCTTACAGATAAAGAATTACTGAATGTAACGTTTACTTTCCAGTTTTTCCTATGAAATTTCCATGTCAGTTTATCCATGCTTCATGGTTGATTTTCTCACTTTTTCCTGGAGGGTTTGGAGGCGGGGGGAGCCTTCTTGCTGTACTATCGTTATCCTTCAGCATGTAGAGTTGGATCTTCTAGTCATAGTCTACTCTGTAACAAGCAGCCTCGAAAGAACCATAAGGTCTGTTGCCGTTTGCTTTCCTTTGTATTATTTTGTATTCCTCCTCCTCCTCTTCCTCCCATTACATCCGTCCAATATCGACATTTTTAACAGATGTTGCACGGTATTAACACCCAAGTGGTAACATTTGAAGGTATTGTGCCACTTATTTACGCGTAGAACTGCCGGGCCTCAGGTAGCGGACTGTCTTGTATATATGTACACACACACACACACACACACACACACACACACACAAAGACGGTTCGCCATTCTGATCAGCCTTTACTTTGCCCCCCCTTCTCTCCCTCCCACCATCCCTCTCTCTCTCTCTCCTCAAAATAATAGTGTGAGCGGAATGGCAATACGGTAACAAATATATTGAGCGTCCAAGTGAGGGATATTGATTTTTGAAGTGAATTATAAGACCGAGAGATATTGAGATGGAGTAAGATCAATATTTTCGCTATGAATGTTTTCTACCATATTGTTAAACGAGAAATGATTTTATATGTTTTGTTGTAAGGGATGCATTCTGCACATGAAAGAGAGAGAGAGAGACCGGCTGCAGAATATATCACAAACATTTTCCCACCTCTTTCTGCTCAAGACTGTTAGGTCACTGAAGACGCAACAGATAGAGTTTGAGAGCAAGAAAAATGACGAGAAATTTGCAAACATTTTTCTTGACCACGACCAACGACTTCCCATAAGCGATACAAATTTCTGTCTGTCTGTACATCTATCTATCTGTCTTTCAATGTATCTATTCTTGTTTACGGATGTTTGTGGCAGTGGCCTAGAAAACTATCTGAAAATATTCGTTTTTTCTTGCTCTAAAAATATGTACATAGATGGACAGATAGATAGATAGGTAATGACAGGTAAAGAAGTAGATCGATGCATACATACATGCACAGACAGACAGAGAGACTCGCGGATACTGACAGACAATCATGTAGATAGACAAGACAGACAGACACCTACATAGACAGGTGAACAGATAAACATATAGCTACAAACATGTCAAGTACCGTATATAAAGAGAAATGCGAAAATCTTACACTCAGTGTAAGAAGAGTGAGTGAGAGGATCAGGCAAGGAATGAGGGAGATGCAGGCGAGGATACAGATAGACAGATGGATAGAATGATACAGACAGGATAACAGACACACAAATACAGAGAGACGGACAGGTCATAAGCATTATATATATATATATAAAAAAAAAAAAAAATCTTAAGCTCAGTGTAAGAAGCGAGTAAGAAGCTAGACCAGAAGGTGAAGGAGGTACAAAGAAGTAGTGAGTCCTTGAACGCCTGGCAACCTTTGTGGTCCAACAAAGACCTCACTGCCTCCATATGCAACCCTCTGGAAATTCTGCAGTGAAACCCTGCAGGCACTCTGCTATCAGACTCTGCAAACTCTGCAATCAGACTCTGCAGTCAGACTCTGCAATCAGACTCTGCAATCAGACTTTGCAATCAGACTCTGCAATAAGACTCTGGAAACTCTGCAATCAGACTCTGCAATCAAACTCTACAAACTCTGCAATCAGACTTTGCAGTCAAATCCTGCAATCAGACTCTGCAATCAATCTCTGCAATCAGACTCTGCAAACTCTGCAATCAGACTGCACTCAAACCCTGCAATCAAACTCTGCAATCAAACTCTTCAATCAAACTCTGCAATCAGACTCTGCAATCAAACTCTGCAATCAGACTCTGCAGTCAGACTGTACAATCAGACTATGCAATCGAATCTCCCAACAAACCCCTGCAATCAAACTCTGGAATCAAACTCTGCGGTTGAACTCTGCAATCGAACTATGCAGTCAAACTGCAATCCAACCCTGCAGTCAAACCTTGCATCAGAATTTGCACATTGCAATCAAACTTTGCAGTCAAACCCTGCAATTAGAATCTGAACATTGCAGTCTAACTCTGCAATCATATTCGAAAAATATTTATGTAAGGGATGCATAGTGTTTATTGTGATTTTCTTTCCACTGAATGTCTGTGCATACAACAGATAACATTATTTATTACGAAACAATTTATCTAAGTTATTGAAAATTCTAATAATAAATGGGTTAAATTAATCCTAATAAAAAGTTAAATAAATCTTGGTAATTTAAGAGAGAGAGAGAGAGAGAGAGAGAGAGAGGGGGGGAGAGACAGAGAGATTACATACAACTTTACCCAGACTAATGTAATATTTTAAGTTACTGAAGGGTAAGAGGAAGAAAGAAACTTTTTGAAGGCGGCTGTATCTCTTTCAGGGAGGAGGAGGAACGGTACTTTTGAAGGCAACTGTATTTCTTTGAGACTAAAATATGGTAGATTTTGACAGTCTACAAGAAATCAAAGTCAGAGATTTAAGGAAAATCTAATAGATTTTTTAAAGACTTAAAAATCAAACTAAAGATATGGTTAACGGAAAGAAAATTACACAATTTACATATCAAAGGAAATCAAAATTTTAATTAAAATGTTAGAATGAAATTATAATCCAATGCACAACTGTGCAGGGCTACAGTACACGTTAGAAATACTTCATTCCTGCCACATAAATATCTGACCATTGAACTACCTCTCTCTCTCTCTCTCTCTCTCTCTCTCTCTCTCTCTCTCTCTCTCTCTCTCTCTCTCTCTCTCTCTCTCTCTCTCTCTCTCTCTCTCCAGACTCTGTAACACCGCCACACTTGCAATGTTGCACTTCACTGCACTGTCCTTGGGTTACATCAATACCAAGGATGCCAGACTTAACCCTTTCAGTTATGACGGGTTTAGTCTTGTTTTTGTTCTTTCCGAAGAAATGAATATTTTATTAGTAAGATCTGATAAGTTCACTGTGTGTGTGTGTGTGTGTGTGTGTGTGTGTGTGTGTGTGTGTGTGTGTGTGTGTGTGTGTGTGTGTGTGTGTGTGTGAGAGAGAGAGAGAGAGAGAGAGAGAGAGAGAGAGAGAGAGAGAGAGAGAGAGGGAATAAAATAAAGGGGAGGGAGACAGGACACGAGAAGAAATGAAGAGGAAGAAGAGAAGAGAATAAAATAAGAAGGGAGACGAGGACAGGAGAAGAGCGGAGATAACAGGAGGGAAGGAAGTGATAAGAAGAGGACGAGAGGAGAGGAGAGAGGGGAAAAGAGAAAGAGAAAGAAGAGGGAAGGGAGAAAAAGGGAGGAGGGAAGAAAGAGAGGGAGGTCAGTGCGCTTGTGTAGGATCTTAACGTTGACGGTTTAATGCTGATTGGACAGAAGAGTAGAAGGAAGGACAGGAGGGAAGGAGAGAAGGAGGGGGGGAGAAAGAGGAGGAAGAGAGGAAGGAGTGAAGGAGAGAAAGAAGAAGGAGAGAGGGAAAAAGAAGAGGATTAAGGGGGAGAAGAGGCAGACAAAAAGAAATGATTGGTAATAAGGTGGAGGAGAGAGAAAAAAAGGAGAAAAAAGGAAGAACAGAAAATGGAGAGGCAGGGAGAGAGAGAGAGAGAGAGAGAGAGAGAGAGAGAGAGAGAGAGAGAGAGAGAGAGAGAGAGGACAGCAGGAAAGGGGGTCTGAAAAAACGATCTGAAAAAATATGCAGGAGGAGCCAAAAGAAGAGGAGGGGTCTCTCTCTCTTTCTCTCTCTCTCTCTCTCTCTCTCTCTCTCTCTCTCTCTCTCTTTCTTGTCACTCTATCGGGTCTTGAAAGAGGAAGTGTCACTCAAGAGAAGATGACATGGAGGAAGGAGGAGGAGGAGGAGGAGGAGTAGGAGGAGGAAGAGGAGGAGAAGGAAGAGGAGGAGGAGGAGGAAGAGAAGAGAGGAGGGAAGGAATGAGAAAGGAAGAGGAGGAGGAGCAGGGGGACAGGGAAAGAGGGGAAAAAATTAGGAGGCAGGGGAATAAGATTAAAGAAAGGGAGAGAGGAGGGAAGGAAGAAAGGGAAATGGAACGAAGAGACTATATTATAGAGGAAGAATGGGGGAGGGAAAGGAAGAAGGAGAAGGAGAGAGAGAGAGAGAGAGAGAGAGAGAGATTAGGGAATGAAGGAGAAGGAGAGAGAGAGAGATTAGGGAATGAAGGAGAAGGAGAGAGAGATTAGGGAATGAAGGAGAAGGAGAGAGAGATTAGGGAAGGAAAGAGGAGGGAAGGGGAGAAGAATGATAAAGGAGTACAAAAGAGTTCAAATGAAAACAAACAACGATAAACATAATGGCTCTTTCGAAAGTTTTTTGTTCAAGAGAAAGCTATTACTATGATATCCGATTCTGTTGGTTAAACACAAGGACAGGTCAGCTTGAAGGATGAAAGAAGAGGAATATGGACGAAAGGTGAAAGGGGGGGGGGGTAGAGAGGGAAAGAGAGGGGAACGGAATTGGCATGGGAGACGACTGGAAGGGAAGGACAGGAGAGAAGCGGAGGAGAAGGAAAGGGAAAAAAATGAAGAGAAGAGGAGAAGGAAGAGGAGGAGGAAGAGGAGGAGGAGGAGGAGGAGGGAGAGAGGGAGGGAGGGAGGGAGGAAGGAAGGAAGGAAGGAAAGAAGTGAAGAGGTGAGGGAGGAGGAGGAGGAGGAAGGGAAGAAGGAAAGAAGAGAAGAGAAGGAGGAGGAGAAGGAAGGAAAGAGGAAATGAGAAGGGGGAAGTGGAAGGCAAGAAGGAAAGAAGAGAAGGGGAGGAAGAGGAGGTGGAAGGGAAGATAAGAAGAGGAGGAGAACGAGAAGGAAGGGAAGAAGGTAAGAAGAGAAGAGGAGGAGGAGGAGAGGGAGGATTAGGAAGGGAAGAAGGAAGGAAGAGAAGAAAAGGAGAAGGAAGGGAAGAAGGAAAGAAGAGAACAGAATGAGGAGGAAAGAAGAAAGAAAAAAGAGAAGAGGAGGAGGAGGAGGAGGAAGAGGAGGAGAAAGGGAAAAAGGAAAGAAAACAAGAGGAGGAGGAGGAGGAGGAGGAAGGAAAGAAGAGAATAGGAGGAGGAGGAGGAAGGAAAGAAGAGAATAGGAGGAGGAGGAGGAAGGAAAGAAGAGAATAGGAGGAGGAGGAGGAAGGGAAAAAGGAAAGAAGCGTAGAGGAAGAGAAAGAGGACGGGAAAAAGGAAAGAGGTGCAGAGGAGGATGGAGAAGGAAAAAAGAGGAGAGGAGGAGAAGGATGGGAAGAAGAAAGGAAGAGACGAGGAGGAGGAAGAAGGGAAGAAGGAAAGAAAAGTAAACTAGGAAGTGAAAAATGGAGGAAGAGAACAAAAAATGGGATGATGGTGGAAAAGTAAATAAGAAAGAAAAGGGAAATAAAGTAGGAGGAAAGGGAAAAGGAAGAAGAGTAAAGCAGGTAATAAAGTAAATGTGGAAGTTAGGCAGAGAGAAAAGGGAAAAAAGTGATGTTTTTAAAAAGATAAGTAAAAGTGAGAGAAAATGATGACTGTGAGCGGACGTAGTTGTAGTGAAATGGTGATGATGAGACACACACACACACACACACACACACACACACACACACACACACACACACACACACACACACACGGGTAGGGGGAAGAAAATAACTAGCTAAAACAAGAGGGTGGCATGAAGTTAAGACATTCCAAGAAAAAAGGTGTTCGAGAAGAAAACAGCATCAGCAAAGACAGATGACATGACACTGTTTCTAGGACAGGTTCTGCCACAACACACCACACCATCACCACACAGCCCACCACACCACCACCACACAGCCCACCACGCCAACACCACACAACCCACCACGCCAACACCACACATCCCACCTCACCCCACCCTGCCCTTCCCCACCATACCATACGCTATTGGTTATCAAATGGCAGACCTCAATTCGAATCCGGACCCTGACGAGCTTTGGTATGGACCCCAGCGACTTCCATCACTAAATATTCATTGTCCCCCTCAAATTAAAATGTTGAAATACTATAGGACTTTGGATGAATTTCGCCCAGAATACTACTGAAATAAATTATACTTCATCTGGCCACCATTAAAAATTATGTTTAGCTGCTGGAGTAATACAAACCTGCCCATTTCGTGGCTATAATGCAGACTAGTGAGACTAATGATTAACAAGGAGGCCACTATTTTTTCCAGCTATTCTAGGTGCTCACAAAACCCATAGTAACGAGAGTTTCATATTCCTAAATAGCATATTATCAATGTCATCTCTTCAGGATTAAACACTGGTAACAAGAGAACAGGAGTTCTCGCCGCAAGAACACTGTATTTAACAAGCTGCACTGCGCGTATCCACACACCGTTGCCATTAGCCTGTTCAAATGATGAATTGACAGAGGGGTACTGATAGTTGTTAGACTGTTCACTGGTACACGGTATGGTGTTAAAGTGATGGTGGCAGTGCTAAAGTGACAATTATTATGTACGGAAGGCAATAGCAATTTGTTCAACAGAAGAGTTTCATTTTGTATTTTTGAGAAGTCAGGAGTGTGGACAGTAGACTCCTTTGTCTTACTTAACAACCTTACTAACAGGAGAAGAGAAAATCTATCTTAAACCTCATTTTTAATGTGGTCAGGGTATTAACTTTCAGCACAGTCCCAGTGTATTAACATAAATGAAAGTATTACATTCCATTAGTGATATTAAATACAACAATTTTCATCCTGACCTCTGCCACAAAAGAAGGTAATATGATTTGATCTTCAAAGAAAGTAATTGAGGTACTCTGTCATACACCATCCAACTCCACCCAACCACATCACATCACACCAGACCACACCACACCCCATCTCACCCAACGCTACCATACTATACTCCATCCACTCCACCCAACCACACAACACCACACCACACATCCCCACCCCACCCCACCGAAACATACCACACCACACCTTCCCACCCCACCCAACCACACCACACCACGCTTCCCCATCCCACCCCAACCTACCCCACCATACCATACACCATCCCACCCCACCCAACCACACCACACCACACCACACCTCCCCACCCACCCCACCCAACCACACCACACCACACCACACCTCCCCACCCACCCCACCCAACCACACCACACCACACCACACCTCCCCACCCACCCCACCCAACCACACCACACCACACCACACCACACCTCCCCACCCATCCCACCCAACCACATCACATGACACCCCACCCTACCCCACTCAACCCCACCAAACCATACACAATCCCACCACACCACACCTCCCCACCCCATCCCACCCAACCACACCTCCCCACCCTATCCCACCCAACCACACCACACCACACCCCACCACACTCCACCCAACCCCACCATACCATACACCATCCCACCCCACCCCACCCATCCACACCACACCTCCAAACATCACCCCACCCAACCACACCACACCACACCACCCCCTCCATCCAACCACACCACACCACACATCCACATCCCATCCCACCCTACCACAACACACCACACATCCACATCTCAACCCAACCCAACCACACCGCACCACACATCCACATCTCACCCCACCCTACCCCACCATACCACACACCATCCCACCATACCCAACCATACAACACCACACTTTCCAACCACACCCAACCACACTGCACCACACCTCCCCATCCGTCCCAACCCAACCCCACCATACCATACAACATTCCACCCCACCCAACCACCCCACACCACACCATCCCACCCCACCTTACCCCAACCCTACCCCACCAAAACATACACCATCCCACTCCACCCAACCATCAAACACCACACATCCCCATCCAACCCCATGACACCCTACCCCACCATTTACCATTCCACACCACCCAACTACACCACACCACACCTCCCCATCTAACCCCACCCCACCCTACCCTATCATACCATACATCATCCCACGCCATCCAGCCACACCACACCACACCTCTCCTCCCCACCCCACCCTACTTTACACCACCATACCATTACACCATCCTATCCCACCCGAGTATATCACATCACACAACACCACACCACACTCCACCCCACTCACCCAACTACACCACAGCATCACACTCCACCCCACTCACCCAACTACACCACAGCACCACACTCCACCCCACTCACCCAACTACACCACAGCACCACACTCCACCACACTCACCCAACTACACCACAGCACCACACTCCACCACACTCACCCAACTACACCACAGCACCACACTCCACCACACTCACCCAACTACACCACAGCACCACACTCCACCACACTCCACCACACTCACCCAACTACACCACAGCACCACACTCACCCAACTACACCACAGCACCACACTCACCCAACTACACCACAGCACCACACTCCACCCCACTCACCCAACTACACCACAACACCACACTCCACCACACTCACCCAACTACACCACAGCACCACACTCCACCCCACTCACCCAACTACACCACAGCACCACACTCCACCACACTCACCCAACTACACCACAGCACCACACTCCACCACACTCACCCAACTACACCACAGCACCACACTCCACCACACTCACCCAACTACACCACAGCACCACACTCCACCACACTCACCCAACTACACCACAGCACCACACTCCACCCCACTCACCCAACTACACCACAGCACCACACTCCACCCCACTCATGCAGCTACACCACATCACCACACTCCACCCCACTCACGCAGCTACACCACAGCACCACACTCCACCCCACTCACGCAGCTACACCACAGCACAACACTCCACCCCACTCACCCAGCTACACCACAGCACAACACTCCACCCCACTCACCCAGCTACACCACTGCACAACACTCCACCCCACTCACCCAGCTACACCACAGCACACCTCCCTCCCCCTACTCTTCTCCCCTCTCTCCCCACCGACACAAAATTCAGACAATTAACAGGTCGTCATAACTACCCAGGGAGCAATCACACGAGACGACTAACGAGGCCAACCACCACCACAATTAGCGGGTCATCTTCATTAGCATCATCACTGTCACTAGCATTATTATATTCGTCACTGTCATTCCCAATACTATTACAGTTATTTTCAGCATCATCATTAGTATAATCACTATCATCCTTATTTTGATCATTATTATCCTCATCATCATTAGACAGTGTCGCCTTTACGCTTTCACTGTTCTAAAACATCACCGCCTCCTCTTCCACCTCCTCCTTCTCATCATCATTATTATCATCAGCATCGTCATCATTTTCATTACCATGATGATCATTGCATTTACAATTATTGTTAGAAATATCGTTTTATCATTATTATTATTATTATTATTATTATTATTATTATTATTGTTGTTATTATTATCATTACGATTATTATTTTTTTATAATTATTATTAAAGAAGGAAAAGTTGAGATGATTAATCAGACAGAAAACAGTGAAACACTGATAAGAGGGATTACTAAGGGTGGTTAAAGAAAGAAAAACAAAAGGAGAGAGAGAGAGAGAGAGAGAGAGAGAGAGTAACGTGCTGGTGTGGGCTTGCACCTCGTTATTGCCTTTATAAAGAGTCATTAATATTGGTAACGGTGAGACACTTCGACAGGCGATGTTAATAATGTTACTTTACGCTGTGTGTGTGTGTGTGTTCTTACCTAATTGTTCTTACCTAATTGTATCTTTACAGGAATGAGTCAAGCTCGTACTGTCCCGTGTCTTAAACCATATTTATCGTACATATCCTTAAATTTGTGAATTGTTTTGGCACACACTATTTCATTCGGTTGTGCATTCCATTGATCAATTGCTCTGTTTGGGAAACTGAATTTCCTTACGTCTTTTCTCTTCTTATGCAGTTTTTTGCAGTGTCCTCTTGCTGATGTTTCTCCATATGTTAAGTAATCATTTATGTCTATTTTCTCCTTCCCTGATATGCACTTATATAGCATTATCATGTCACCTCTTTTCCTTCGCTCCTGTAGTGTTGGTAGATTCAGTTTATTTAGTCTTTCTTCGTAGCTTAGGTCCCTTAAGCTTGGTATCCATCTTGTAGCGGCCCTTTGAACTTTTTCAATCTTGTCCATGTGCTTTTTGAGATGAGGACTCCAGACTACTGATGCATATTCCAGGGTAGGTCTAATGAATGATGTTATTATCCTTCTTAGCATGTCTTCATTTATGTATGTGAATGCTATTCTCATATTTGCAAGCAGTGTATACATGTTCCGTACCTTCTCGCTGATGTGGTTAGCCGGAGATAGTCTGTTATTGATGATCACACCTAGGTCTTTCTCTCTTTCTGATGTGTATAGGGTTTTATTTCCTAACTTATAATCCCAATCAGGTCTTTTTCCACTTTTACCAAACTTGATTACATGACACTTGTCCACATTGAATTCCATTTGCCATGTACTATTCCATTCATGAAGTTTATTTAATTCTTCTTGTAGCTCTTTACAAGAGTCTGTGTTAGTAATTCTCCTTTGTATTTTTGCATCATCTGCAAACATATTCAGATAGCTCTCATTTCCAGTGTTACTGTTTATATCATTTATATACACTAAAAACATGATTGGTACTAGCACTGAACCCTGTGGTACTCCACTAGTCACTTCTTTCCATGATGAGTAGTTTCCTCTTAGTACTGTTCTCATTTCTCTTTTTATGAGAAAGTCTTGCATCCAACAAAACAGTTTGCCTCAAATTCCTCCTTGATGGTACAGTTTCCATAAAAGTCTTTGGTGTGGTACTGTGTCAAAAGCTTTCTTGAAATCTAAATAGATACTGTCCACCCATCCTTCCCTTTCCTGTATTGTGTTTGTTACTCTGTCATAGTAGCTCAACAGATTAGTAACACATGATTTTCCTTTTCTGAAACCAAAATGTCTTTCTGTTATCATAATGTGTTCTTCTAGATGATTTACCCAAGCTTTTCTTATAAGCTTTTCTAATACCTTGCTTACAACACTGGTCAGTGATACTGGTCGGTAGTTGAGTGGATTTTGTCTATTTCCTTTCTTGAATAAAGGGACAATATTTGCTTTTTTCCAAATATCAGGTAGTTTACCTTGACTCAAGGATTTCTTGAAAATTAAAAATAATGGTTTACTTAACTCCTTTGCACATTCTCCTAGTACACAACATGCAATTTCATCAGGACCACTTTCTTTTCCTCTGTCTAATCTACTTAACTCCTCCTGTATTACTTTTTCTGCTATTTGTATAGCTGGTAGTATGTGTGGACATGCATGTTCCACATAGTCCCTCTCAAAATTTTTTTCTTTTGTAAAAACTAATTGGAAATTCTTATTTAGTGCTTCACAAATATCTTTCTCTTGTGTATAAGTGATTCCCTCGTCCGTAATTGATTGTATTATATCTTTTACTTTGGTTTTGCTTCTGATATAGCTGTAAAACAGCTTTGGTTGATCACTACTTTTATTTATTATATCCTCCTCAAACTGATTTTCGGCTTCCCTCCTTATTCTTGCATAATCGTTTCTTGCCTGTTTGTAATTATTATACGCCCTTTCACTATTATGTCTTCTGTATCTATTCCACAACAAATCTCTTCTTTCTTTTGATTTTTTACATTCTGTACTGAACCATTTCTGTATTTTCTTATCTGTTTCCTTGTGCTGTGAGATGTACTTCTGGACTCCTATTTCATAAAATTCACAGAATTTGTTATATACAGCATTTAAATCTTGTCCTCTAAGCTCATTTTTCCAATCAACTACTAAGAAATACTTTTTTAGGTCTTGATAATTTCCCTTTTTATAGTTTAGGCTCTTTTTGTAACTGTCATTGCTGTTTACTATGTCATATGCTATCCTGAAGTTATAATTTAGTACTGCATGATCGCTTTTGCCTAGTGGAGGGTGATATATTAAACTGTCAATATCATTTTCTTGCCTAGTAAATATTAGATCTAGCACTGAAGGTACATCAAGTCCTCTTTTTCTGGTGGTTTCCCTCACATGTTGCGTAAGGAAGAACTCGTGTACGAGATCCAGGAGCTTTTGGTTCCAACAGCTTTCTTGGCTAATTATATCTAGAGTATTCCAATTTATATTTGTATTGAAATCCCCAGTTAGTATAATTCTTTCTGATTTCTCTTCCATTTTATGTAGTAATGATCTTAAACTCTGAATTGTACTCTCTGCCAGGTCCTCATATTCATCTCTTTCCCATGTGTTTGATCTGGGTGGCACGTACAAATTGGCTACAATTACTTTACCTTCAGATATGTTGATCTCTACTGCAATCAGTTCTACTTTTGATGGTATATCTAGTTTTATTTCATTGACTTTTAGATTTTTCTTAGTTAATGTTATAATTCCTTCTCTTTTTTTTTTAATTTCTGTCTCTTCTCCATATATTGTATTCCTCTAAGTTTAGTATGTCATTGGATATCCTTGGTGTTAATTTTGTTTCAGTTAGGCATATTATTTGTGGTTCAATATCTCTGACATAATCATTCATCTCTAGTAATTTAGATACCATTCCATCCACATTTGAGTACATCAACTTTATCATCTTGTTTATATACTTGTCATGACATGGTTCTACTAACTTCCTCCTTTTTATTCCATCCTGTTTGTGTACCACTTTCGTACCTGCAATCCTATTACTTTGTAAAAAAAAATTTCTTCTCTTCTGATCTTCCCTCATTTTTTGTTTTTGCTTCCTCCCTTTTCTGTTTCAGTAATTCCAGTTCCTCTTGTGTTAAGCTTTTATCCATACATTTTTGAACTCCTCTTTTTCCATAAGATTCTTTGCATTTTTTAGTATCTCTTCCACAGTGTTTACACTATGGAAAGTCACCTTTAGAGGTCTTGTCTTGCTTTTCTCATATTTCCCTAACCTTTTGTGTTCCTCTATGTCTTTACTACAGCTTTCCTCTGATACTTCCTTCAATAAGCTCATTACATTTGCCATCTCCTTTTTGTCTCTTGTGATCTTGTTTTTTACTTCTTCCTCTTCTATACCAGTGATTACTATAAATTTGTTTATATCTACTGAATCTCTGACTAACTTTGGATTGTTTTGGATTATTCTTTTCACTTCCTTTTTAATGCTTTTTTCCTCCACCCTTGTTTCTAAGTCTTTCTTTACTTTCACCATTTCAGCATACGTGGTTTCCACATCATTTTTGTAGCTTTGCACAGCTTCATTCACCTGTGTTATCTTCTCAATATCACTGCTCTGGTCAATAAGACTGCTTACTTGCCTAATTGCCTCTGTGTCATTTTTTAACTCTTCCATAACACTCTCGTGATTGACTACTGTACTTGCCATTTCACTCATTTTCTTCCTAAGTGTACTCAATTCCACTGTTACTTCACTGACGGTTGTGTCTTTCTTATTGGCCTTCCTTCCTAGTTTTTCTATTTCTTCCTTTTGCAAGTGCATCTGCTTCTTTATTTCATCAATTTCATTTTTGAAAGCCATTTCTAGTTTGTTTACATGTTCAACCAGTCTATTGTGAGTCTCCACTTCAACCAGTTCTTGGTAGAAATCATCATTTAGCTTTTTACCTTTATTTCTTTTCTTTTCCAGATTTGCTTTACTAAAGTATGTATCCATTTTGCAATACTAAAAGCGCAAAGTATGTACTTACAATCCCCGTGTTGTTGTAGTCTAAACAAACCTCAGATGACTCAGCATATTCTTCCGTCTTGTTTCTCTTTCCTGTTTGAACAATTCTTGTTTAAACTTATTATTTTTTTCCTTTTAATAATGAAAAATCATTTAGTCTAACCTAGTACAGAGCTTGACTCATACAAAGATACTAATTTAGGTAATGCCACTGGCCGCGTTGGTTCGGTACGGAGCGCCGATGTCGCATGTCCTCCTCGGTGTGTGTGTGTGTGTGTGTGTGTGTGTGTGTGTGTGGGTGTGATATTAAACATGGAATAAGAGTCACGCCACACCTGGTATGTTTCAAATTTTTTCACACTGATGGTTTGCAGTTACCTGGCATTAACTCAACTCTGTTGCAATGTCGTCAGTGTTGCAGGTATACAGACTTTTTTTTTTTATTGCAATGCTTTAATTTTCAAGAAATTTGTTTTGCATTTGGTTGTATCTGTGTATATTTACCGAGTGCAAAATTATTAACTCATTTACTGAAACTTCTACATCTACACGCAAATCCAAACGTGCAATACCCCGCCACATACATAATGAAACTTCCATCATTACACAAGAAACCAAGCGTACAATAACACACACACACACACACACACACACACACACAACCACAGCCAATACTACCACAACTACCTGCAACACCCAAAATCACAACCAACCACAACTACCCACAATCACAACCACCACATTTATTGCCACGACCACTGCTACCACAAGTACCATCACCATAACGATTAATTACAACCACAACCGCCATCCACTCAGCTACCCAAACGAGCAGGCAATAAATCAGTACTAAATGAAGGAAGGGCGTCATTAATCAGTTGCTATCGATAATTACTGATAGTGAGATAAGAAGAGGCTGGGTGAGGATGTCACACGTAGTTTTGTTATTATCAGTATCTGTGTGTAGGATTGTTTTACTTCAGTTCCCTCTGTGTTAGCCTTTATTTTACACTTTATTTTATCTAGGTTTTAGCCTTCTTTTATCGCTCTCAATTTCTGTTACCAATTCATCAATATATCAGTCTATATTTCAACCTGCTTCATTAGTGTTTGCTCACCTATCTATCTATCTATCTGTACCTTCTACTTTATTCACCTGTATTCCACCTCGCTTTCGATCATCTAATATCCTCTATCTACCTTCCCATATATCTATCTATCGATCGAACTGTCTATCTAAATATACATGTACTTTTCTTTTTCACTTAACTTACTCTTAATTCATGTTCTATTTTGCATTAGTTTTTCTTCGTATTTATTCACTTCTCTACCTTATTTATCAGCATTGCACTTTGCATTCATATTCCGCTTACTTTTTTCTATGCTGTATTGTAGGCCTGTTTATTTCTCTATTTACTCTTCAATCTGTCACAATTATAAGCGCGTTAGCAAAGCGAGAGCAGGTGTTGTTTTGAGCGACGTGTGTGTGTGTGTGTGTGTGTGTGTGTGTGTGTGTGTTGTAGCTGTCAACAACCTCATCAAAGTTGGATAAAATTGATTGTGTGTATATATATATATATATATATATATATATATATATATATATATATATATATATATATATATATATATGTATACATACATATATATATATATATATATATATATATATATATATATATATATATATATATAGTATATATATATATATAGTATATATATATATCTATTGCCAGACGCCTCAATCCCGTTTGGGGTGGCCACAAACAAATCGCCTCCAAGTCGCCCTGTCCCCCGCCATTTCACTGCCCTGCTCCCAACTCACACCCCCTCTCTCATATACCTCTCCACCCCATCCCTCCATCTCATCCTCGGCCTCCCCCTCCCTCTTCCCCCCTCCACTTCACTCACATATACTCTCTTCGTCAGTCTCTCACCCTCCATCCTCTCCACATGGCCAAACCACCTCAGTGTGTTCCTCATAACGCTTCCTATCACATCCACATCCACACCACAACGCTCCTTTATATCCTCATTCGTCAGCCTGTCTCTCCACGTGACTCCACAGGCTCCTCTTAAATAACTCATTTTCACTGCTCTCACTCTTGACTTGTGTCCTTCCAACAATGTCCAAGCTTCACTTCCGTACGTTAGAGTTGGTATCACAATACTGTCATGTAGTAACTTTTTCACTTCCATGCTCACTTCCCTGTTTCTTATCACTGCTTTCAAGGAACCAGCAACCTTTCTTCCCTGCTGTATCCTTTCAAGTACTTCACCCTCCAAACCTCCATCCTTACTCATCACACTACCCAAATACTTAAACGTACTCACATTTTCCAATTCCTCACCATCCAACCTCGCTGTACATTCACTAACTTCACCTCTCTCAAAGACCATCACTTTACTCTTCCCTACATTCACCTTTAGGTTCCGTTTCTTACACACACTCTCAAACTCATCCACCAAGCCTTGCAGCTCCCCTTCGTCTTCACTCAACAACACAGTATCATCTGCAAACAACAGTACAGGGAGTTTCCAGACACTATCCTCTCTCACCAGGGCCACTCCAACATCCACTACCCTACCTTGTACCTCTTTTATTACCCCATCCATGTACAGATTGAACAACCATGGAGACATGACACATCCCTGTTTCAAACCAACTTTCAAAGAGAAAAATTCACTTAGTTCACCATCCACACGCACTGCAGCCTTCGCACCATCGTACATACTCTTCACAGCATTCAACAACTTCCCATCTACTCCATATATTCTTAACACTTTCCACAATCCTTGTCTATCCACCCTGTCATATGCTTTCTCCAAATCCATGAAAGCCGCATACAACTTCTTTCCCTTCTCTAGAAACTTTTCCACTAAAGATCTAAGAATGAATATCTGATCTACACAACCTCTTCCCTTCCTAAAGCCTCCCTGTTCTTCTCCAACTAATTTCTCTGTTCTTTCTCTAACTCTGACTATAAGTATCCTACCATACACTTTTCCTATTATACTAAGAAGACAAATGCCCCTATGATTACCACACACTTCTTTTTCCCCTTTTCCTTTGTACAAGGGAATAATTATACCTGACTTCCAATCCTCCGGGACTCTACCTTCCTCCCAGGCCAATCTGCACATCTTCCACATCCATTCTACTACTATCTCTCCCCCATGCATATATATATGTATACAGTATATATATATATATATATATATATATATATATATATATATATATATATATATATATATATATATATATACATATATATATATATATATATATATATATATATATATATATATATACATATATATATATATATATATATATATATATATATATATATATATATCTATATATATATACTGTATATATATATATATATATATATATATAGAGAGAGAGAGAGAGAGAGAGAGAGAGAGAGAGAGAGAGAGAGAGAGAGAGGGAGAGAGAGAGA
Organism: Coenobita brevimanus; assembly: GCF_032717465.1. Classification (NCBI taxonomy): domain Eukaryota; kingdom Metazoa; phylum Arthropoda; class Malacostraca; order Decapoda; family Coenobitidae; genus Coenobita; species Coenobita brevimanus. The sequence continues at coordinate 12,530,354 of NC_137065.1, forward strand.
GAGAGAGAGAGAGAGAGCATTCAAATTGTACAACACACACATCCTAAAATCGGTCAGTGGTCCCAACCTGTGACTTTACCGTGTGATCTTGATCTTCCAGTAACTGTTCTTAAAATAATATGCCTTCATCCTTCTCTGACCCTCAACCCATCCACCAAGTCTGGTTTAAATCGGACCAAAACTCTAAGGTGACCTTGACCTTTGACCTACTTTTCCTTAAATGGCCTCGCTTCATTCTCAACTGACCTTACAATCCTCACACCAAGTCAGATTAAAATCGAATGAAAAGCGTCTGAGTTATGGGGTTAAAAATCCTACATTCCCCTGTTACTTTGAGCTTTTAAAATCGAAATACTCCAACTTTGTGTATTCATTTTTTTTTTTTTTTGTGTGTGTATCCTGTTCTGGCCCGCCATGGCGAGCGAATGTTCTAGAATTATAGATTGCTTTTTCGGTCACTGTATTCTCTCTCTCTCTCTCTCTCTCTCTCTCTCTCGACAGTCAGAGGAGACGCATATATACGAGTATCAACTTCGTGGACTTTTTTTGCACTACACAGGACGCGAGAATTTAGGAGAATGAGGTGAGGGAGAGGGAATGGGGAAAGGGAGGGTGGAGAGGAAGAGGAAAATGGAAGGATGGAGAGGAAGAAAGGGGAGAAAGGGAGGATGGAGAGGGGGAGGGGGAAGGGAGGATAGAGAAGGGGGAGGGGAAAGGGAGGATGATGGAGGATAGAGAGAAGGGAGGATAAAGGGGTAGAGGGGGAAAGGAGGATGGAGAGGAAGAGGGCAAAGGAGGACGGAGACAAAGAAGGGGGAGAGGGAGGATAGGAAGAAGGAGAAGAAAGGATGGTGAGAAAGAGGGGAAAGGAGGAGGAGGAGAGAGGGTGGAGAGGAAGAGGGGAAAAGGAGGGAAATGGGAGTCGGGGGGGGGGGGATGTGAGAGGTGAGGGGAAGGGTAAGAATGAGGAAGAGAAAGGAAGGACAATGTGTAGAGAAGTGAGGAGAGCAGGGAATGAAGAGCAGGTGTGGAGTAAAGAATGAGAAAGCAGTTGGCTGTTAGGAGAGGAGAGAGAGGAGAGAGGAGAAGAGAAGAAGAGAGGTGAGGTGAGGAGGAGAGGGAGAAAAAATAGAGGCATAGAAGAGATGAGAGGATGAGAATACGTGAGGAGTGAGTGATGAAGGAAGGAGATGAGAGAATAGAAAAATGAGAAGGAAATTAGGGAGAGGAAGAGAAACGAGAGTCAAGGGGAGTTATGAAGGAGAGAGAGAGAGAGAGAGAGAGAGAGAGAGAGAGAGAGAGAGAGAGAGAGAGAATCATTATTTACATATGAATGCATGTACAGTACAGTACGAATGTTTTTATATATATATAATGATGGCCAGCAAAACCAGCGTGATGATATACATGATTTATTGGTGACATTTCGGTTTTATACACAAACTATCTTCAGACCTAAAAAAAAAAAAAAGCACACACACACACACACAAACAGAAGGTAAAACCTGTATATAATTTTCTGATCTTCAGCTAACAAACATAAAATAACAAGGAACTGAGTAGGTTACATAAAATAAAATATATACAACTTACCAATTAAAAACAGAGCAACTGTGTAGAGGAGTCGTGAGAGCCAAAGAGATGGTCGTAACTCTGCTGTGAGTAGAGACTCCGCTATTACTCTCGTCAAGTCATCCCGTGCAGTGAACAATTTTTTTTTTTTTGGCCTATCGACCATTGAGGCCAAAGCCCCTGGTCATTAAGGCCGTAGATATATATATATATATATATATATATATATATATATATATATATATATATATATATATATACACACACACACACACACACACACACTTCCGTGCATATATACAGACACACTTACATGCACACGTACATATATATATATATATATATATATATATATATATATATATATATATATAATTTTTATCTTATTTATTTATTTATTTATTTATTTTTCTTGGTTTTTAATTTTTTTGACCTTATATTATAAAGAAAAACCTAATCTAAAGACCCAAAAACTAATCACCTAACAAACAAATCGCCAACCTATAGTAAATCCTACAGAGACAAATAGCCAGACCTACACTAATGGTAAAAATACCTCGACTAACAGAACATCATCGACTGCAGATATGTATTACCTTTCTACATTACATACCTGCACTCATCACCTGGTGACTGTCAGTCGAGGCACAAGCTAATATAGGGGACATCAATATATGAAAGGGAACCAGACGAGTCAGGAACATTTCCATATACGTCAAGTGTCGGCCCTAATTAGCACAACTTGAACAATATGGTATAATCTGTTTACATAATTTGTACAAAAATTGAAGTACCTCGCCCAACAGACCACCATCGACTGTAAGTGCCCAATACTTTTCTATACTGCACACTTGCACTCATCAGCTGGTGACTGTCAATCGAGGAACGGGGTTTAATGTAGGGGACATCTATATCAGAAATAGATCAGGGGGAGGAGAAACTATTTCAAATATGTCAACTGTCAACCCTAATTAATAGTACAATATATACATATTTAGTGTCCATAAAAACCATAACCATAAAGTAAAAAAGTCACATCATTCTGATTAGTCTGGTCTCTCTCAAGAAAGCCATCAATTTATCAGTCATGACAATGTCCCCATCACCCAGGATGGTGAAAAGGGTGAAGAGGACGTCTGCTGCGCCACAGTAATTTTGTAAGTGAAGCCCTTTCACGAATAAATCGCCGACAGCGCAGGATGATATGACTGCATCACAGTTGTCACATTGCGGTGGGAATCGTTCTTCCATATAAGGTTTCATGTGAGTTAGGATGGTGGCATTAAGCCGCAAACGAGCCAAAACTTTTTCTTCCAGGCGAATGGGACGGTTGGCAGAGTCCCAGTAGCCCAGGTACGGCTTACACGTTCGAATATTTAGTCTGGTCCACTGACCTTGCCACAAAAGATTTATTGATTTCTTTCCGAGAGACAGACTCGACCGTAGATCACGAGGAACGTCCCAAGTCTCCTCGAACTCAACAGCCGACTTAGTAAGTAAGTCAGCCTGCTCAATGCCGTAGATACAACAATGACCAAGCACCCAGATCAGCATGAATGACTTGTTGCATGAATGCAGCTTATTAACAATGCGGCCCTGGATCTCGTGCGAGTCCGTAATGCAAGATGCAATTGCCTGTAGGGCTGATTTCGAGTCTAAAAATATAACAAATAAGTCTATCTATCTATCTATCTATAGCCCGACGCCCTAATCCCGCAAAGGGTGGCCGCAGACAAAACGCCTCCAAGTCACTCTGTCACCCACCATTTGACTCCCCTCCCCCCAACTCACCCCCCCCTCCCTCATATACCTCTCAACTCCATCCCTCCACCTCATCCTCGGTCTACCTCTCCCTCTCCCTCCCTCCACCTCACCTACATACACCCTCTTAGTCAGTCTTTCATTCTCCATTCTCTCCACATGTCCAAACCACCTCAGTGTATTTCTTCTAATCTTTTCAACCACATCCACATCTACCCCACAACGTTCCTTCACTTCTTCATTCGTCAACCTGTCCCTCCACGTCACTCCACATGCTCCTCTCAAGTAACTCATTTCCACTGCTCTCACTCTTGACTTGTTCCCCTCTTGTAAGGTCCATGCCTCGCTTCCATACGTCATGTTGAGAATTTTGAGAAAAGTCTATGGCTTTGTCAATAGCAAAAAGTTCGGAGGTAAACACAGGTGTATGAGTCAGCAACCAATACCTGAGGGCTTATTCAGTCGACCACACACTAGCACCCACACATTCACTCGCCTTGGAGCCGTCGGTGTACAATTGGTGAGACCTCAAGTGACGAATGATGATATTAGGAAACAAGTGGTGGACCTCCACCTCCGGCACCTTGGTCTTTGGTGCTGGGAGCCATGATACATCAACAGTAAATCTCCCAAGGCGCTATATTTTTAAACACCAACTTGTCACAGTCACTGAGGTCCACACCAAGCTCCTGGGTTAGTAAGTGGAGGCGAATGGCAAGTGGCCGACGCACCCACCGCAGAAGGTGGTGGTATTGATGCAGGGGGGTACAGGCCACATTCCTGATATTACTTTTTCTCGATGTTCTGAGTCCATAGGACCAAGCCAGGTGGTCACGGCGAACACAGAGGGGAGGTACATTTGCCTCCACTTCCATACGAGCTACACGTGTACACTGGATGGCTCCAAGACACATTCGCAAACATTTATTCTGCAACACATCCAATCTTTTCACCGTGACATCGGATGTCGAGCCATACACCTGTGCGCCATAGTCTAGCTTCGATTGAATAAGGGACTTAAACACCATTAATGAAGGTTTTCTGTCGGCACCCCATGTAGTACCCGTTTGGTACCGTACTTGAGGACATTTACTGGTTTATCACAACGAGCAAGCAAATTATTAACATGAATTTTGATGTTCAAACGATGCTCAAAATATATTCCCAAAAACTTTACAGAATTTTGAAAAGGTACTGCCTGATTATCCAAAGTTAAGCACAAATTAGGTACGTTATGAGTCGTAAAAATTACAGCGGCACACTTAGGGACGGAAAACTTAAATCCCCACTGCAAGGCCCATTGCTGGACGGAGTCAAGGGTTGCTTGAATCCGTCCGGCCGAAAATTGTGCATTATGGGAAGAGTGCCATATTGCACAATCGTCAGCATAGAGAGAGTACTTAAGATCCCTCGGGATGGGAGCTGATGACAGAATATCATTGATCATAATAATAAATAAAGTGGGACTAAGCACACTTCCCTGCGGCACCCTGTTTTCCTCAATAAATATATCCGATGTTACATTACGGGGCAATTTGACAGAGAAAGTCCTGTCCCTTAAGAAATTTGAAACAAATATAGGCAAATTTCCTCTTAAACCATAAGCATAGAGCTTCATTAGTATAATGTGTTGCTATGTCATGTCATAGGCTTTATGGTTGTCCAAGAACACCCCTATCATGAATTCTTTATTGGCAAATGCCTCTGAAATACAATGCTCCAAATTCATTAAATGATCTACTGAACTTCTGTATTTATGGAAGCCACTGTTGATCATTTAACAAATTCTTCGACTCTAAACAAAAAGAAGCCTATTATTAACCATATGTTCCATGACCTTATAGAGGCAAGAAGTCAACACAACAGGACGAAATGAAGTGGGATTCATAAGACGACCAGCCTCTTTGGGTATCAGTATGACGTGCACTAAGTGCCATGAGTTTGGGAACGTTCGAGACGCCCAAATCACATTGTACAATGCTAACATCTTAATCAGGCTGTCCTGATTAAGATGGCAAAGTCTATTACCTGTAACTCAGCCGTGCATTTATGATGTTGGAAACGATGGTCATTATTGGATGAGCTACTTACATGAGAAAAACTCCTGGCGAGGATGTTAGCAACATCCATGGGCTCGTCATAGATGATGTTGTTCACCTGTATGGTGGTAACAGGGAAGTATGGGCCTTTATTATTTAATATTCTTATAGTGGACCAGACTTTACTTAATGGTGTAGTACGAGTCAGCGTGGAGTATATTTAAATTGGCTATCCTTGAGAAGGATTCCCATTCTGCTTTCTTATAGTTAAATTTTGGAAGTGGAGGGTCCGAAACTATGTCGCATCTCCTGTAAACAAACAACATCTGGCCTTTGTATTGAAAGCATGATTGCTATATTTTGTAACTTATTCCCAACACCTCAACAATTCCACTGTAATACAGTGAAAGTGACAGTTTAAGATTTACGTTGGGGGCCAGTATGCTTCATCTTTTTTTGCCGCCCAACAGCAGGCGTGTGACTACCGGGGGACCGATCCCAGTGCTTGTTGACAGAAATCTCCATATTTTTATCAATAACGAATCTCCCCCGAGGAAGAGCTAACCTTTCCCTCGCTGGAGTAGGAACCGGAAGAGCATGAAGATGTGACTGTTTCGTGAGGGTGGTCATGTTACTCTTAGTAGGCTTGTCTGACTTCGGTTTAGGGTGTACTGATGGAGAGGCAGCAGCAGCCTGAGAATAAGTTAAAGATTTAGGGATGTCAGTGAGAGAGTTGGAGCGGACAGGAGGCCGAGAAGGAGAGGTACTGTGGGTGGCAGGAGGGAGAAGGACAAGGTCAGTCTGAGTCTCGACAGAGCACATCACAGGACGGGACATTAACGCCGAAGCATAGGACCTATTCGGCGTGGGAGTTGCATGCAACTCCTTCACCTTTTTCCTAGCTTCGTAGAAGGAAATACCCTCAGTTGCCTTCACCGTGCAGACCTCTTCCTCCTCCTCCTTCCACCTGGGACAATCCCTAGAGGAAGTGGAGTGAGTACCCTTGTAGTGAAAGCAACATACTGTCTCGGATGTGCAACGTTCCTCATCATGACCCTGGCTTCCACACTTGCTGCAAACTGGCTGGGAAGCCCAACAAGTCTTGGCACCATGCCCATACCACTGGCATTTCAAGCAACGCAAAGGGTTAGGAATGTACGGGCAAACGTGAATGATTTCGTAACCAAATTTGACATAACTAGGAAGAGAAACTTTTCCAAACGTCAAGATAATAGTTGCCGTCTTCATCCTCGTGTCTTCTGAGTAACGAGTAATGAATTTTGCATCAATTGCATCTTGCTGCGCCAATTCACTTACGATTTCGTCCTCTATCATCACCATGAGATCCCTGCAAGTGACAACACCCTTGCAAGAATTCATGGAGACTGGGATTTTCGATTTGAAATCGTAACAGTGGAATTTACGCAGTTTCAACAAATCTTTCACCTGTGCCGAGTTAACAGTTTTGACCAGGAGATCTCCGTTAGCAAGTTTTTTTTTTACTTGTTCAACCTCTCCCACATAGTGGTCAATCACCTTCTTGATAAGGAAGGGATTAAGACTGGACAGGGGAGTGGAAGCTAGAGCACGGATAGTGACGTATGTCGCATTGTCTACGGGAACGTCAAATGGGGGTCGAGTCTGGCGTTCGTCTGTCTGGGGGTGGTCAATTCGGCCATTCTTATAGTTGTCAGGATCACCTCTCCCCCTGAAGGGGGGGGGGAGGCAGCAGGGACGTCCGTCATAGTAACCACTTCCCCCGTAAGGGGGAAGAGGGAAGAAAGAGAAAAACAAGCAAGGGACAGAGCACCCGGGGAAGACACACCTAGTCTGAGATTACCCTCTCAAACCATTCTCGGGAGGACGCGCCTGTGTGTAACTCACACCCCTCAGCGATCAGTGGGGGGTACACTCCAGAGGCGAGTAAGCAAAGGCAATCTCAGGAAACAGATATAGACACCTACAATATCTCTAAAGGACTGAGAGGAAAATGAGTACTAGCTAACCTAACTTTTATTTACGCTATATACAAAACTAATGCCCGTGAGGCAGCCCTGAAAGCTAGAGGAGAGCCCAGAAAAAGACACGTGTGCACTCCTCGCGACCATGCATCAAAGTCCCACATTTTTTTTTTCCGGGCTATCGACCACTGGGGCCAAAGCCCTTTGTCAATAAGACCATATATATATATATATATATATATATATATATATATATATATATGTATACATATATATGTATAACCACAAGAATTAAAAGTTTTGACTATTTATAGGGTGACCTTCCGATTCAGAATAGTTTCGAACCGCTGAGTACGGTGGTTTCGACATGGGGAGTCAAAACTTTCGAATTTTGTTCACTGCACGGGATGACTTGACGAGAATAATAGCTGAGTCTCTACTCACAGCAGAACTACGACCATCCCTTGGCTCTCACGACTCCTCTACACAGTTGCTCTGTTTTTAACTGGTAAATTGTATAAATTTAAAAAAAACTGAAACGTCACCAATAAATCATGTGTACCTTCACGCTGGTTTTGCTGGCCATCATTATATATATATATATATATATATATATATCTATATATTAGTAGGGGGGCGCTCACCATCCATTCACTCTTTGTAGTTCTGCTCTTGGGTGTCTGCCCTTTCCTCTCCTCCATCCTTCTTTCCTTCCATTCTCTTCTGTCTTTCTTTCCTTCATTCTTTTTTCTTCCTTCTGCCTGTGGGTGACTCTACACTGAGTGACAAGCCAAATGGTTTCCTGTACACAAGGAAACCATTTACTACACTGAGTGGTAACCATATAACGAAATTTTGGCGCCTGGTAGTTTAGTGGGTAATTACGATGCTCTAGTCGGATTGAGCATGTGTAGGTTTATATACATGGGGTGGTTGGGGTTCATTGCTCCCGTAATGCCACTCAGGGATGAGTGAGGCTGGTCACTCTCATCTTAAATGTCAGGACCAACTTGCCTAGCCCCGGGCTCCTATGCTCCTCACGGGGCAACGTAGGATTGGATGGATGGATGGATCGATGGATGGATATATATATATATATATATATATATATATATATATATATATATATATATATATATATATATATATATATATATTGTTACATAGCCTATGATTTCATCATCCTTTATATAATTCTAACGTACAGTATGCTGCATGTATGATCACGATTCGCCTCTTGGCTTTCATAGTGACCAGGCTTGCGTGTTCTACCTCACTCCCCCCTTCTCCCCTTATAGTAGAGTAAGTCGTTCTTTCTGTTGTTCAGAGCAGTAGTGTGAACTCTTCGTCCTCTGTGCCCTCATTTGCACGTCCTTCTTGCAAGTTGAATCAAGCTCTGCTGACCCCTATATAATGAGCTCAGTCTCTGCATTTTTGCCACTTAGATCTACTCCTCATTTTGTTCACATCTCTGTCCTCCCCTGTATAGTGTATTAACTTTGTGAGTGCTCAGGAAGTCTCCAACCATCTAGCTGCTGTATAATTTGAGTATAAGTGTTGTTACCATTTTTCTTGTGCTGTATGGCCTAAGGCAGTGGTTCCCAAACTTTTTCAGCTTGTTACCCAATTTAACATGCCACACTAAGCATGTTACCCCTTTCACAAATTGTTGTCAACAATGATATATATGGCTAAATTAAAACACTAGTGTTATTTTCTTTTGTTTATTGTAATTTAACATTGTGCATCTCTAATGACTATTGCCAAAGATGTCAAGAATATCAGTGGGATGGATGGAGTTGCAGGCTTGAAGCTAGTTGAGGAATTCTTGGCTTTGTGGTTGAAAGTGCCAGCCTGGCATCGTTTGCAACATTCAGGCGAGTCCTCTTTTTTGTTTTCATCCCCAGCACAGTTGAGAACCCCTTCTCACAAAGATACGTTGTTGAGAATGATACCAACAACTTCAAGGCTCTCTTGGACAGAGTTGGTGAGTCAGCTAGTCGTGAAATCCAAAAGGAATCTGCACTTTGGTTTTGGAATTCGATTTTCAAGGCTTCATTGGCTCGCATTGTGATCCACTCCTCCTTTGCAGGAAAATCATTATCATGAATGGCTTCATCAGGTACAGAGAAGAGATGAATGATCCACTGAAGACTGACTGTTTCTTGGTCACTCTCTGGAAAGTAGTGATACATGCTTGTTTCAAGCCCCTTCAAATGGTCGCTCATCTCTTCGTTGATGGTCTGCAGAAGTGATCCAATATCATGACTATTCTCCTCAACAAACTGGTCTAGGATGGGGAACTGGGCTATCACTCCTTTCTCCAAGCGCCGAATCCAGAGTCTCAGTTTCCCCAGAAATGCAGTCACAGTTTGATGGGCATCAATGACAGTCGTGTTTCGGCCCTGTAGTTGCAGATTACCACTGTTCAGCTCTGCAAATATGTCAGCCAAGTAACAAAGTCGAGCAAGCCACACCTTATCAGTGAACTTGGTAGCAAAAGGAGATCCTTTTTGTTCCAGGAATTCCTGAATAGCCTTTTGGAGCTCAATGACTCGACGTAAAACCTTGCCTCGTGACAACCAGCGAACATCGGTGTGGTGCAGCAGAACTTGATACTGCTCTCCCATTTCCTTGCACAGCTCCTTGAATATGCGCGAATTCACATCCCTGGACTTGATGAAGTTGACGATTTTCAACACATCTTCAAACACTAACTTCAGATTACCAGGTAGGCTTTTCGATCCAAGAGAGTACCGATGAATGATGCAATGATCTACAGAAATTTCTGGATTCACAGCTTGTATGAGGCCCCGTAATCCACGATGACCACCCATCATCGACGGTGCTCCATCGACGGAGACCTGGATTAAGAAGAAAAATTATTATAGAATTATTGATTGTTTCATTTAGTCATTCTTACATATCTTTTGCATTATAATTATATGGTTTAATTAATTTTATTTATTTTGGTACTTTAGTACTTCAGTGTGACAGGCACTATATTATTTGTGAATCATGTACAAAATATTAGCTACACTACAGCTACTTATACCATACATAAAACTGTATATGACTAAATGCCATGTAATTCATTGTATTTATACTAATTAAGACTTCATATAAAAAATCTTTCCCTACCTGTTGAACGCTGTTCCAATCCAGTCCATTCTTGGTAAAGAAACTCTTGATGATATTGAAGACATCTTCTCCCTTCGTGGTTGTCAGCAGATCCTCGCATAATAGGAACTCTTCTTTGATCTTGTCCTGGTGCACGTAACGGACGAACCCAAGGAGAACAGCAGAACTAGCTACTTCACACGATTCATCAAATTGCAAGGAGAATTTACTATATGAGCTTTGCTTGATCTCTGCTATAACTTGGGACAGGATATCTGATGCCATGTCATCGACTCGTCGGCGGATTGTGTTGTTTGATAGAGATATGGCACTCATTTTCTTTGCTTGATCCTCCCCACATGCCTTGCTTACCATCTCGTACGCACAAGGCATAATCAGATTCTCTGCAATGGTGTGGCATTTCTGTTGTTCTGGCAACATTATATGCAACAAAGTAGGATGCTTCGACCGCAGCTTGAAGCTTTTGGGCTTGAATTCCAGATGAACCAAACTGGATGTTCTTCAGTGCTACAGCCCGGCGCTGAAAATAAGCCTGATCCTCATTCTGAAGATTTGGATGGCAGTTCTGGAGGTGAGCTGAGAGTTTTGATGGCTTGAGGCTTTCATTTGTCAACACTTTGTGACATATCACACATTGTGGCCGATCCTCTCCACCACAAGGTAAATTCACAAAGCCAAGGCGAAGAAAGGCGTCAGAGTAGGTGCGCTTTTTGGACATTTTATTGTTTGATCTGCAAGAAAGGAAGAAAACTGCATAAAAAAGTGTGAACATTGAGAACTAATTATTTATCATTTCATGGCATTCTAGATAGTATCAGAAGAGTTTATTCAGCATAGGAATGATGTGACAGTGGGTAATGGTAGCTATACTGCACAGGGCAAAACATGCAGGCTACATACCAGCTTACGTCTACCCCAGCTGATGCTCACAGAGAAACTGACTGTGAAATAGAGGCAGCGGTGCCAGATTCTCAAACCCAAATTATCGCATTTTTACCATAATTTGAAATGATCTTATTATTGACGAACCTGTCACGTACTTACGAAAATTATTGCATTATCGCATGCATGCTATCGCTTGAAGCACGAGAGGCCAAATTATTGTATTTGCGATAATTACTGCACGTCTGTCAACGCTGAAAAGAGACAGCCTCAGCGAGTGAGTGACGCGTACTGCACACGTAGATGAGTCATCAGGGTTACTGAGTGACGTGTCCTGAAGCATACCTGTCAAAATACTTTTGAGTTTCCACACTTTTAGATACATATTTCTTCTTTCCTAGTACTGTATATTAGTGTTTGATGTTTATTGTAATTCGGTTGAACTTTATTAATTAATTATAATTGGTTTACTTTACAACTTTACATACTAAGACTAAGTTAACATTAATCCTAATGCATGATTTTCAGGATTCTTAACGTTTTTTCTGTCACCTCTCCATTACCCCCGGAAAACCGTTAAATTACCCCCAGGGGGTAATTTACCCCCAGTTTGGGAACCACTGGCCTAAGGTGTTAATTCGTAGGCCTGGTAAGGTTTTTGTGATTCATGTAAAGTTTTTTAATGTCAGCCAATATTAATCATATTTTGTATCTGTAATATATTGCTTTAACTGAGCATTATCCGGTTTTCTCATTTATCAGGGCTGACTTAGATAAATTTGTTCTTGCTAAATTCGTGTTAATAGAGGCTATTGCAGTTAACCATATATTTAACCTGTTTTTGCCATTACATTATCCTTATGAGTCCTGAATGTTTATTTGTTAGTTTGAGCATTAAACTTTAACTTGTAATTTTACCTAACTCTTTTGTTTTGAACCTGGAACTTTCCGGGACAGTAGTGATTTAGTATTCTCACTTGAAATGTTCATTATCTCTCTCTGTTCCGTAACATAAATTTGACGACCTCTTATCAGGATATTCAGAATATTATCATAAGGATATTGCTTGATATTTTGTGACTGTGATTTATTCATGATGTCTGCTATTACTACACTCGATGAAGCCAAAGATTTTTTTTCAAATGTGCAAACAGTGTGTGATGTACAAAACAGAACAAAGAATGAACTTAAGCTTGTTGCTCAACAATTGGGAATTGCTGTTCACTCTCATCATTCTAAAGATCAAATTGTTGGCATGATTAATAAAAGCTTGTTTGATGTAACTCCTCCAGATGAGCAAACGCAGATTGAAATAGCTAAGTTACAGCTAGCCTTGCAGGAGGCTCGTGCTAAAGAGGCTGAGTTTCAGGCACGTGCTAAGGAGGCTGAGTCTCAGGCTCGTATTCAGGAGGCACAGGCACAGGCTGAGTCTCAGGCTTGTATTCAGGAGGCACAAATTGAAATTGTTAGGATTCAGGCAGACCACGAGTATCGCATGAAACAAGGTGGAACTGGATCATCTAGCTCTGATGATTTTGATGTGGCTAAAAATTTTAAACTTGTCCCTCCTTTTGATGAATCTGATTTAACAAAGTATTTTCAGTTGTTTGAGAGGGTAGCTACAGGTTTTAATTGGCCCAAAAAGTATTAGCCAGTACTCCTTCAGAGTGTTCTCACCGGTAAAGCTCAAGTAACTTATGCATCTTTGCCTCAGGATCAATCTGATAATTATGATGTAGTTAAGAGCTTGATTCTTAAGGCCTATGAGCTTGTTCCTGAAGCATATAGAGTAAAATTTAGGACAACTTATAAGCAAGATAAGCAATCCCATGCTGAGTATGCAAAAATCAAAGAAGATCTCTTAGAGCAGTGGTTAAATTCTAAGAATGTAAAATCTGATTTTGATAAATTTAAGCAGATGATTTTGCTGGAGGACTTCAAAAGGTGTATTAATAAAGATGTAAGCCTATATGTTGATGAGAAAAAAATAGATAATTTGTCTGATGCTGCAGTTTTAGCTGATAAATATGTTCGCACTCACAAGAGATATTCTAAAGAAAAAAGGAAAGCTGAGAGTAAGTACGTTGCCTCTACTCAGAGTACAGGTAACAGGAAAGAGAATAAAGATGATGTTTCTCAGGAAGTAAATACCAGCTTCACCTCTAGATTTCAGAAAAGTAAATGTACTTATTGTAGTAAGCTTGGTCATACTACAGAGAAATGTTTCAGGACACAGCGTGATGTGAACAAAAAGGAGTCTTTAAGTATTCAGTCAATTGGTCTAGTGTCCACCCTTGAGAGTTCCCAGAATTCTTTAACCGAGTTAACTGAATCTGCTTTGAGGGGTAAATTAAATTCTCATGATGAAGCTCCTCTTTTGAGCAGTAATGTGGGTGACACTCTCAAGAGTTCATGTGCTAATTTCCTGTCTGATGGTTTTGTCAGTCCTCTGGAAAGTAATGACAGGAAATCAGTTAAAATATATCGTGATACAGGTGCTTGCCAATCCCTTATGCTGACCAGTATTCTAGGCTCTAATGTTAATTCCTCTGATGAAACTGTAATCTTACAAGGTGTAGGGAATAATTACTTCTCTGTCCCTCTGTGCAGAGTTAATTTAGGGTCTGGTTTTGTTAATGGCTCCGTTATGGTTGGGTTGGTTGAGACACTCCCAATGTCAGGTGTAACTTTCTTACTTGGAAATGATATTGGTGGAAGCCAAGTGTGTCCAGCTCCTCAGTTGTCTAGTGAACCAGTGACTGCGACCCAGGATTGTGATGTCCCTGAGGTGTTCTCTGCATGTGCTGTCACTAGGGCTAAGTCTAAAGTTACTGGTGACTTAGAGGATAATGATGATGATGATGTTATCCTAGCTGACACTTTTCTTGCTAATTTGGACCACTCACCAGATGAGGCAGTACCCCGTAGTGTTGATAATTTGTCTCGTCAAGAGTTGGTTGAGTTGCAGGTTGCTGATCCTGAGTTGAAAGGTCTAGCTAACTTTGCTTGCAGTAAGGAAGAGTCAGCTGGTGCTTCTACTTGTTATTATATAAAGTCAGGAGTACTTATGAGAAAGTGGAGACCCCCAACAGCATCAGCCGACTGTGAATGGGAGGTTGTACATCAAGTTGTCATCCCTCATGTTTGTAGGCAGGATATCATTAGAGTGGCTCATGATTCCAGTCTGGCAGGACACCTTGGAGTGAGGAAGACTGTGGCACGCATTTTGAAACACTTCTACTGGCCAGGTATCTTCAGAGATGTTTCCTGGTATTGTAAGTCTTGTCACACCTGTCAAGTTGTGGGGAAGGGTAATCAGACCGAAAAGGTTGCACCTCTAGTTCCCATTCCTCCTTTTGAGACGCCATTCACCCGTGTGTTGGTGGATATTGTGGGCCCTCTTCCTAAGACTTCTTCAGGATTTTCTTATGTGTTGACCCTGATTGATATGGCTACTCGTTATCCTGAAGCCATTCCACTTAGAAATATCTCAGCAAAGAACGTGGTTAAGGAAATGCTAGGGTTCTTCATCAAGTTTGGTCTGCCCAAGGAGGTACAGTCAGACCGGGGAAGTAATTTCATGTCAAATGTTTTCAAGCAGTCTCTGAAAGAGTTGGGCATCACCCAGATCACGTCTTCAGCTTACCATCCCCAGACCCAAGGAGCGTTGGAGAGATATCATCAAACACTCAAATCGATGTTCAGGAAATACTGTTTGGAACATCAGAAAGACTGGAATAAAGGTCTTCCATTCATTGTATTTGCTGCAAGAGAATCTCGAAATGAATCACTGGGCTTCTCACCCTTTGAACTACTGTTTGGCCATGAAGTAAGAGGACCCCTTAAGCTACTCAAGGAATGCTGGCTGTCGGAGGAAGATGATGTCAACCCGCTGGAGTATGTGATGAAGTTCAAAGAACTGCTGTCCACTGCTTTACAGCTGGCGAGAGAGAATTTAGGAGCTGCTCAGGAGAAGATGAAGACTTGGTATGATAAGAAGTCCAGGTTACGCCACTTTCAGCCAGGAGATCAGGTTTTGATTCTGCTACTGGTGCATGGGCAACCTCTTCAAGCCAAGTTTAGTGGTCCTTATTTCGTGGAGAAGAAACTCAGTGATGTCAACTATGTCATCGCCACACCAGATCGTAGAAAGAACAGGCAACTTTGTCACATCAATATGCTAAAGTTATATCAAAGGCGGGACGAAAATAACCCAGTCTGCACTGTAGCTGTTCCACCCGAGTCTGCAAGTGAAGCTCTCCCATGCAGTATGAGCCTGAGTGATAGTTTGGGGAAGAATCCTGATATCATGAATGATCTCCAGACTAAGCTTTCTCATCTACCTCCCGAGGAAAGGCAGGAGTTTTCGGCATTACTGCAGGAGTACCCGCAAGTGTTCTGTGCCACTCCAGGAAGAATCACTTTGTTGATGCATGATGTCGATGTTGGAGACGCAAAGCCAATTTAACTGCCTCCTTACCGTATGAACCCAGTGAAAGTTCCTCTCATCCAGAAGTAGCTTGGCTACCTGTTGGACCACAAGATGATTGAGCCCTGTCAGAGCAAGTGGAGTTCTCCTGTCACTCTAGTCCGTAAGCCAGGTGGGTCACAGCTGCTTTGCATCGACTACAGACGTGTTAATCAGATAACCAAAACAGACACTTACCCTCTCCCTCACATGGAAGATTGCATAGACAAGATCAGAAAGGCTAGGTACATAAGTAAGTTTGATTTGTTAAAGGGATACTGGCAAGTACCTATGACTGAACGTGCTTGGGAGATCTCATGTTTTGTAACACTAGGAAAGACTTTTGCATGTTCTGTAATGCCATATGGTATGAAGAATGCACCAGCCACTTTTCAGAAGCTCATGAATGTTGTAACAGAGGGTTTGGCAGGGTGTGTTGTTTATATTGATGATGTATTAATCTTCAGTGACAACTGGAAAGATCACCTATGCCATGTCAGTAAATTTCTTGAGCGTTTGGTTCAGGATAATCTTGTAGCTAATTTATCAAAGTGTGAGTTTGGTCAAGCTAAAGTTCAGTACCTTCGGTAGATAATTGGTGATGGACACGTTGCACCACCAGGAGCTAAGGTTCAGGTTATAAGTGATCTTCCCAGACCTAAAAGTAGGAAAGAGCTACAGAGATTTTTGGGAATGGTAGGTTATTACAGGAGATTTGTTCTTAACTTTTCAATTCTTGTATCACCACTTATAGACCTACTGAACAAGGGAGTTCAATTTGTCTGGACCGATAACTGTGAATCCTCTTTCAGCAAACTTAAAGCTATCCTATTAAGTCAGCCAGTGCTCACTACTCCAAATTTTGCTAAGCCCTTTAAGATGGCTGTTGACGCAAGTGATACAGGAGCTGGGGCTGTTTTGCTGCAAGAGGATGATCAGAGTATTGAAAACCCCATATCTTATTACAGTAAGAAGTTCACTCCACCTCAAAAGAACTACTCAGCTATTGAGAAAGAGCTTTCGGCCTTGATTTTGGGTTTACAGCATTTTTCATTTTATTTGTGTTCTGGTTTTGACCCCATAGTCATTTATATCGATCATAACCCAATGAAATTCCTTAGTACTGTAAGTTTAAAGATAAAAATCAGAGATTGACAAGATGGAGTCTAATTCTTCAGAAGTATTCATTAGACATACAACATGTCAAGGGGAAAGAAAATGTTATTGCAGATTGCTTATCTAGACTTTAGACAGATTGTTTTAGAGTAATAAGAAATTTCCTTTGTAAATTTCTTTTTCTTTGTTGGGAGGTGTTACATAGCCTATGATTTCATCATCCTTTATATAATTCTAACGTACAGTATGCTGCATGTTTGATCACGATTCGCCTCGTGGCTTCCATAGTGACCAGGCTTGCGTGTTCTACCTCACTCCCCCCTTCTCCCCTTATAGTAGAGTAAGTCGTTCTTTCTGTTGTTCAGAGCAAGAGTGTCAACTCTTCGTCCTCTGTGCCCTCATTTGCGCGTCCTTCTTGCAAGTTGAATCAAGCTCTGCCAGCCCCTATATAATGAGCTCAGTCTCTGCATTATTGCCACTTAGGTCTACTCCTTATTTTGTTCACATCTCTGTCCTCCCCTGTATAGTGTATTATCTTTGTGAGTGCTCAGGAAGTCTCCAACCATCTAGCTGCTGTATAATTTGAGTATAAGTATTGTTACCATTTTTCTTGTGCTGTATGGCCTAAGGTGTTAATTCGTAGGTCTGGTAAGGTTTTTGTGATTCATGTAAAGTTTTTTAATGTCAGCCAGTATTAATAATATTTTGTATCTGTAATAATATATCTTGCTTTAACTGAGAAATTATCCGGTTTTCTCATTTATCAGGGCTGACTTAGATAAATTTGTTCTTGCTAAATTCGTGTTAATAGAGGCTATTGCAGTTAACCATATATTTAATCTGTTTTTGCCATTACATTATCCTTATGAGTCCTGAATGTTTAGTTGTTAGTTTGAGTATTAAACTTTAACTTCTAATTTTACTTAACTCTTTTGTTTTGAACCTGGAACTTTGCGGGACAGTAGTGATTTTAGTATTCTCACTTGATGTGTTCATTATCTCCCTCTGTTCCGTAACAATATATAATATATATATATATATATATATATATATATATATATATATATATATATATATATATGTCTGTCTATCTATATAGATAGACAGATAGATAGATAGGTGTGTGTGTGTGTGTGTGTGTGTGTGTGTGTGTGTGTGTGTGTGTGTAACTTGTGCCTAAGGGCTTATAATTATGTATGTGCGATTATGTATCTGTATTGTTCATGGATGTATGTGTGAGTGTGTTTGCATCTGTGTATTTGTGAGGGTGTGAGTGAGGGTGGGGGGGTGAAGGGGTATGTGTCTGTCCGTACGCATAAAAGTATGTGCGTGTGTGTACAAGTAATCACCTAGCAGGTCAAACACACGTGTACACATAATCCTGGTTACGTGGACAGATTACACCTCAATTATCGGATAAGCTGGTTTGGAGAGAGAGAGAGAGAGAGAGAGAGAAAGGGGGGGGAGGGTTACCAGTAAATTACTAGAAAAGAAATATATAATAGTGATGAATATATTCCGGTAGTTGAAGATTATCTCGTGGTTCAAATTATTATGTTAAATACTTCAACCTCTCCATATTAACAATCATGGAATAATGATAATGTCAGTGTCAATATTCATCAAAGCACTTTTGCTGCATAGGAGGTATTATTGTACCATCAATGTATTTTTTTACAATAGAAAAAAAAAACTGCAACTTTTTGGAGGGGGGGTGTAATGCCAAACCTGATAATTGTATATACAGGGTTGGTGGCTATAAACCGGTGGTTTAAACCAAGCATTTTTTTTTAAACCAAATCTCTCTCTCTCTCTCTCTCTCTCTCTCTCTCTCTCTCTCTCCCCTACAACTAAATTTAAAAGAATTTCAATTGCAAAAGTAAAAGAGGTCTTCCAATCATATGAGACAAGTGTAGCTTACTGATAAAAGTTGATAAAAGCAAGTGAGACAAGTGTAGCTGGCTGATAAATGCGTGTGAGACAAATGTAGCTGGCTGATAAAAAGCTGGCTAATAAAAGCATGTGAGACAAATGTAGCTGGCTGATAAAAAGCTGGCTAATAAAGGCATGTGAGACAAATGTAGCTGACTGATAAAAGCATGTGAGACAAATGTAGCTGGCTGATAAAAGCATGTGAGACAAATGTAGCTGACTGATAAAAAGCTGGCTAATAAAGGCATGTGAGACAAATGTAGCTGACTTATAAAAGCATGTGAGACAAATGTAGTTGGCTGATAAATGCTGATAAAAACATGTGAAACAAGTGTAGCTGACTGAAAAAAGCTTGCTTTTAGACTAAATCAGGAACCGTATTTTCACTTTTTTATGTCCGAGTTCATAAACTGGTTGTCTTCGAAGTGCTTAGCATAAAAAACACAACTTCTAAGCAGAGACTCGGATGTTCTCCCCAGCTGAGCCCTCCTCTCCTTGACCTCTAAGTTAACAACACTCAATAACCATAGTAGTCTATAGACAAAACACTGAGAAATTACATAGCATGAACAACATAAAAAGAGCCTGATGCCCTAGAACAACGCTCAGTAACCACTTGTAGTGTCTAGATACATCACGGTGAATTAAATACCAAAGCAACAATGAGAGAATAACCAACCAGATCAATATTTCTGATAATTTCATCAGCGTGAATTTAGTTCAGATAAGATGTGATTGTCAATATATTACTCACCTTTCCTCGCCCCTTGGGAATCGAAAAAAGGATAATCTCGGCCTTTTTTGCCTAGAATTTCTGCAGTTCATAGCAGCACAGACCTGACTACCCGGCATGATATTTACATTCTGCAGCTCTGTTTCCGCGCCCGCCGGTTGGAGCGCCACTGTCACCCAGAGTTACACGGGAATGGCAGGGTTGCCAGGTGTTGCATTACTCATGTGGCATCTATAAGTATGATTTATCGCATTTTCTGGCAAACTAATTTTGAAAAATGGCAATCTTTATGGCAATTACAAAATTAAAATAGGAAACTGGAAATGAACCATATATTTGATATAATTTATTCAAGAAAAAAAATTGGTAGTCTTTTTGAAATTTACAAAAATGAAAAAAAGAATGAAAATTAACAATACATTTCACATGTTTTATTGCAGCTCAGACACACACCTAGACACCTACTTCTGAAAACATTCAGTCAATATTTGGAGTGCTTCTTCAGCTTCACTCATTCTACTGTCAGTGATAATATTTAGTAATTCAATAAATTCACGTTCCTTACCTCTCGTGCATCCAATGCCCTGATGGAGATTTAATTTTAAACATTGTAGCCTTCTGAAACTGCTAACAGCATTCGTCAAGTGATACTCAAGCAAGCGAGAGATGGTGACTGAGTCTGATGAATTCTTGTGTCTGACTGCTCACTCAGAGAGAGACTAACGCACTGTCACTGAGTGAGCGAGCATGCAGCTGGACATTATCACGTATGCTGAGCCTCACATCAACAGTACAGCCGGACGTGTCACACGCTCAACCAATAGTCACCACTCCGTCTCCGCGGCGAGTACTTCTATCTATCTATAGCCCGACGCCCTAATCCCACAAAGGGTGGCCATAGACAAAACGCCTCCAAGTCACTCTGTCACTCACCATTTGACTACCCTCCCCCCAACTCACCCCCCCCTCCCTCATGTACGTCTCAACTCCATTCCTCCACCTCATCCTCGGTCTACCCCTCCCTCTCCCTCCCTCCACCTCACCTACATGCACCCTCATAGTCAGTCTTTCATTCTCCATTCTCTCCACATGTCCAAACCACCTCACTGTATTTCTCCTAATCTTCTCAACCACATCCACATCCACCCCACAACGTTCCCTCACTTCTTCATTTGTCAACCTGTTCATCCATGTCACTCCATGTGAAAAATGTTTAATAGTTCTGGTAAACAAATCGGGGCCCTCTTTCTGGGCACCAAAATGTGAAAAATATTTAATGTATACAAGTCGGTATCCCTGCCGGGGCACCGCTATGCAAGAATTTCCTGGTAAACAACTCGTAGGTTGTTACTCTTCCCAAAAGTTGTCTAAGTAAATCAAACAAGTCCCATTGAGTTAGGCGAAACGTAACTTAAACTTAACTCACCCACAATAACTATTTCTCTTCTATCTGATAGCTAATCCCCCCTTGAATTGGCCAATTCGTAAAGGTTACTTAGCTAGTGAAGAGGGAGTGATCGTTAACCGATGACGATGAGGCTGTTTGGTGTAGTTGCTTGAGCAAGCAAGCGTCCTTATGGTGCTTATTTACAACCTAGCTTGAGAATGACTAGGAACAAAGTGTTAACTCCACAAGGTCTGGGAGCAGAGTGAGGTGAGTGGCAGTTCTACCTCCCTCATAGACTGGTAGGTTGCCAACTTTTAATTATTTACAGTACTAAATACGGTTAGATTACATGATATGTACAGGGTAAATCTAACAAATTAATCTTAGTTTTACTTAAACTAAAGTTAGACCAAATATTCCCTTTAACTGTGTAAATATATTAATTCCACATCTGCCTTAACAGGAGAATCTTTCCCTGCTTGCCACGTCACCTAACGCGCAGACGCAGTTTAGGTCAGTGGAAAATACCACATAATTACATGTCTTTACAATGTATAGTTGTCCAAGGGGGTTAAACGCAGTAGCATTTAATTTATCAATAACAATAATGATTAAAGAGAACGTCATTTCTGGGTTATTAAAACCGCTTGAACAATAAACAACTTTCTCGATTTTTCCTCTGCCTTTAACCAGGGATAACTATGATAAAAATAGAGAGCGCAACTGCTCTGGGGGAAAATATTTCCCACAGTTTTGGGGCCAGCGGAAAATGATACGCTGTATTATGTAATATGATCCTTAGCCAAGAGTTCCCTCCATAGTTCTCGAGAACCCTGTGCTGCAGCCCTACTAGGTCGCGCCTCTTGACCTGTTTGATCTTCACCATCCTCTTGATCCGGAGTGGCTACTAACTCAAGGGGTACCAGTTTATTAATAGTTTTTATACTGGTATGTCCCCTGCATTTTATTTTTACGAGTCTCAGCACCCCTCCAGAATCTGCGTGTGTGGAGATCACTTTAGCTAATGGCCACTGGGATCTTGGCTGTTCAGTCTTCACTAAGACCACATCTCCTATGTTAATAACTGATTTGTTGCTGGCAGCTTGAGCTCCATAAAACCTCTCGCGTAGGCTCAAAAGATACTCATCGCTCCAATGTCTATTCCAAGTATCCAGCACCCTTTTCAGACGTTGATATCCTTCCCGCAGATGTTGTCCTAAATCATTATTTTCTATGCTAGGATCATCAACTTCTTCCTGGATATCCACACAAGGCATCGGATGGAGCTTCCTGCCATATAACATATGAGCCGGTGTTAAGGCCTCTAGCGAGTCGCTAGTGTCATCTTGATAAGTCAAGGGTCTATTATTAATCCTGGTTTCAATTTTAGTTATTACTGTTCTTAAATCTTCTCTCGTGATCTTAGTTCTATGTAACGTTTTCCTCAGGCAGTTCTTGACAATACCAATCATTCTTTCGGTAAATCCATTTTGCCATGGAGCTCTTGGAGCTGTGAACTGCCAAATACAATTTCGGATTCCCAGCGCCCACTAAACCTTCGGGTCGTTCATTATGTTTAACAGTAAAGGTGCTGCTCCAACGAAATTAGTTCCTTTGTCGCTTATTAACTTGCCAGGACAAGACCTTCTAGCGGCAAATCTGCGAAAGACATTGAGGAATGTCTCTGAGCTTAGGTCTTCCGCTAATTCTAGATGGACTGCCCTTGTGTAGGCACAAGTAAATAAACAATTGTAAACTTTATGGGGTGTTTCCTCACCCGTAACAGTTATAGCCCCTGTGTAGTCCACTCCTGTTATATGGAAGGGCCGACTTATGTTCACCCTATCCTTCGGTAGGGCTGGTGGTCCTGGGTAGATATAAGGTCGCTGCTCATACCTCCTACAAATGATGCAGTTTTTGAGATATTTTTTAATAACCTGTCTACCCTTAGGAATCCAGTACCTTTCCCGATTTTGGGGTAAGGTCTGCGGTACACCTCCATGGAGAGTGGAATCATTGGCTTCCTTTATAATAAGTTTTACAAAGCATCCACTCTTAAGTAATAAAATGGGATGTTTGGTTTGGATGGGCAAGTCAGCCTTTACCAATCTGCCTCGACATCTTATCAGACCTTTTCCCTCTAAGAACAAGCCTAAATTCTTCATCAGCTTATTCCCTTTTCCAGTGTCTTGGCCTAAAAGTTTATATATTTCCCCGTAAGAATTTCTTTGTACTCTTTTCAGTCAGTATTCTAGGGGATCTAATTTCTGAAACCCCACCTTCTTATTCAAAAATTCAACAACCAATTTAGCAGTATTTAGAAGTTGTCTTATCGACGAGAATCGGCTGATGTCAATTACTTCTGGCTCAGGTACTATAGGATCCAAGTTCACTACACTAATCTCAGCAATACTGTACTGTTTCTGTTCAGGCCAATCCTTAGTGAGTAACCATTTAGGACCTTTAAACCACAAGCTATCTTTGATCAGTCTCCTTACGGTCGAACCTCTCGAGAGCAGATCAGCTGGATTTTGTTTGGAGGACACATGCATGAAATTATATTTGGAAGACAGCTCTTTAATAGTCTTCACTCTATTACGGACGAAAGGAATTTTACTGTCTTCCTTCCCTATCCAGTAAAGACAAATCTCACTGTCAGTCCATATGTAAATATCCTCAAACTGAGTATCAAGAGTTGTGTTTATATACCTGGCCAATTTAGTTCCTACTTCTATGGAAGCCAATTCCATTTGAGGTAGGGTTCTTTCTTTAATTGGCACAACTATGGCTTTGGAGATTATAATCTTACTATCCTCTCCTGTTGCGCAATAAGCTACTGCTCCATAGGCCCTTTGAGAAGCATCACAAAATACGTGTAAGTGCGACTTCTCATTACTGTTTATATTCCTGGAAATACATATGCTTGATGTAGTTTCAAACTCCTTTCTAATCTGTTCCCATTGTTCCACATATCTCACCGAGTTCAGTGTCCCAGTCTAACTTTTCTCGCCAGGCCTCCTGTACTAAACATTTGCCCCTATTAACTATAGGACTGACAAATCCTAATGGGTCAAATAGCTTGGAAACCTGACTTAACAAGGACCTCTTGGTGAGAGTGACATCAGAGAACTTAATTGGTTTCAAACTTATTACATCAGCTGGTGTATCCCAGTTAAGACCTAACACATTTTGAATTTTGGGAATGTCAGAATCTGGATAGTCCTCTTGTATTTTATTCCTCAAAAGCGGTGAATTTGTATTCCAGCTCTGTAACGGCAAATTTGCCTTCCTACATTCGGAATTGCCTACTTCATAAGCCTTCAAAGCTTCCGATTCTGTATCAGCAACACCTTGCAGATTATGCATATAAAAAGCCTGCCCTATTTCTGGACATTTGGCATTTTCAAAATGATGCTTTAAAGTGTTGCAAAGTAGGAAAGGACTAGCACAAGAGCCAAAGAGCACCGATCGGAAACAGTAAGTTTTCAATGGACTATCCTCATTTTGAGGATCATGAGGCCAGAGGAATTTTTTAAATTTCCTATCCTCATCTCTCAGTCCTATTCTGAGAAAAGCCTTACTAATGTCTGCTGTGTAAACGAAAGGTTTCTCTCTAAATCTTAGTAACACATTCCCTAACTTCTCTGTTGATGTAGGTCCAGAGTATAGGCAATCGTTCAAGCTAGCTGATCCCTTGGACGCTTTACTACTACAGTTGAATACTATCCTTATGGGAGTAGTTTCTGAATCCTTGCTTACAGCATGATGTGGTAAGTAGTGTCCTTCTTTGTGGTTAACAGGGTATTCTACCTCTTCTATAAATTTATTCTTCAATTGATCCCTTATAATATTACCATATAGGATCAGATGTTCTGGTTTATCTCTCAACTTTCTTAGAAGAGAATTTAACTGAGCTTTAGCTGCTTGGTAATTTGTTGGTAACTCTGAATGGTTAAGTTTCCATGGTAATCCTACCAAATACTGTCCATCCTTAAATTCCACAGACTGATTATACAAGTCCAATGTTATTTTATCTTCAGGGGTTGGTTCCTCAGAGTGTATTCCTACACTGTCTAGGTCCCACAGTTTGTGTACAGGTTCAATATTTTCATCCAACAAGTCATTTATCTGTGTAGGTTCTAATTCTGCACCTATTCTAGCTACCATCAATGACTGTGTGGGGGTAACAAAGACTGAGTCTACTAGTTTGGCCTCTCCTTTAACTTGTTTTGGAAAAGGCAACTGACCCACAATAAGGTTACCTCCTGGACTCTTGAACAACTGTACCTTATTCCTTTGAAAGTCCTATGTAGGAATCTTCTACAATAATCAGAACCAATTATCATTTTTATGGGACCCACAGTATCTGATTCCACATTCCGTTTAGCCATCTTTATCCCTGAGTTTTGTAGATGATCAGAGGTTTCCTTCAATCCCTTTATGTATATACTTGTCTCCATAGTATCAAGCACAGCTGCTGTTATACGGCATTTATATCTGCCTAATTGTATTACAGGTCTAACTAAATCAAAGGACTGAGCTTTCTTAGTTGTTAAGAATCCTGTAATGGCTAGATTTACCTTGCCGATAACTGGTAACTTTAATTTCTAGACAATGTCTGCAGAAATTAAAGTTTTCTGAGCACCCGTATCAAACAGGGTACATACTAATTGGTTTCTATTCTCAAACAATACCTTCACATCTGCTATTGGTACTGCAGCTGGCATTACTAATGGAGCATTCCCTTTTGCAATTGCCATATTGACGCTTGCAGGTTTAGGAACCTCAATTTTCATCCTAGGGCATAAAGCACTATGATGATGATCTTTTTTGCATTTTAAGCAAAGATTTAATTTAGTCTTACAGTCCGCGGCAGTATGTTCGGAGTTCATACAGATTATACAACACCCCAGTTCCTGAAGCTTCCCTACTCTAGAAGCATAATCAGGGTACGGTTGACAAGATACACTGGAATGTTGCTCACCACAAAAGACACAAACTTTCCTGTCTTTTACCATGGAAGGTTTTACTTCCTTAATATCCTCAGCATGTCTATTCCTTATCTTTAATACTTTATCCTCGGCCTTTGTGGAGCTAAGGAAAGTACCTATCTCTTCTTTATGCACATACTTAGTCTTCTCTGACTTAACTTTCCCAACCAGTTGGTTAGTGGGTTTTTTCTTTACTTCAGTCTTCTGTTTGACCTCAGTAGTGTTTAATGTTCCTTGCAAATGTTTACAGAGTTGCATCAAGCCTTCCTCAATCTCTTCACAGGAGAAATTATCCTCCTGGTACCTACCATACAAAGCATCCTTGGTTTTCGGTGGTAGCTTTAAAGATACAATTCTTGAAAGCACCCAATCTGATGTCTTAATATCTTCGTAAGTACCTAAGGCCTTTAATTTACAACTTATTGCAATTCTAAATTTTTGCAAGGAATCCAAATCGTGCCTAGGCATGGGCAATTCTATTAGAGCCTTTAATAATTGATTTATAACTTGTTCCCTGTCTTCGTAATTTTGTTTAAGGATGGTCAAAGCCACCTCATAATCATTTTCTTCTACTGGTAATTCTTTTATCAGTTGATACGGTGTTCCTTTGACCTGTCCTAACAAATACGTAAGTTTGGTGACTTTAGGGAGATCTGTTCTATCGTGTACCAAATATTTGAACTGGTCCCAGAAGGATTTCCAGTTCTGCTCCCCATCAAATTCCGGAAGCGTTATTTGTGGTAACACAGCTCTACTCTGCTGTGCCACAACTTGTGTTTCCGCGGCAGTGTCAGCTAATTCTGACTCTAGTGTCTTTACTGCGGTTAAGTATTCTTCTAATTGGTTTTCAAACTTCGTAGTTTCTGACTAAGAGTTCCTTATTCTCAGCCTTTACTATAGCCGCTTCTAAAGTTAAGTAACTCTTTTCGTACTTACTCCATCGATCTTTCAGAATATTTAGGAGACTATTTATTCTCTCCTTGGACAGAGGTATTTGGTCCAACGACTGGTTACAATCATATATGGCTCTAGTTACCCATCCTGCCTTACTACTAGAAGATCTTTGCAATAAAGAAACAGACATGTTGACGGAGTTCTAATTTAATAATTTAATTATGAATTCCAACCACAATTTTACCTCAGCTTTGTAATGATTTGATTATTTTAAATTTTGAAGAGGGTAGGGATTAAGTCCTCATTGTGCAAATTATCCCCTCTCCCAATTTCGTAATATTCATTACAGCTCAGCTAATTATTCATTTAATTTTAAGGAGTGTAGGGATTAGGTCTATAATTTCAACCTATCCCCCAGGGTTATTAAACCTCTAGGGTTTTATTCCATCCCCACACTCAACTGCCAAAACACCCATATTCCCCGAGCTCAGAATTAATTACCTTAATACTCCATAGGCCCACCCATAGCTTGTACAGCATAGAACTCTCCTTTCTTATGTTCTACATAATTTTTAAATTTCTGCAGAACCGCTTCCCTACCATGATGGTTCCAATGTATACCATCAGCTTTCAACATTGCTTGGAAGGGCTTGGCATTAAAATGTATGAAATCCCTTCCCTTCCTGGCCCGTTGCAACTTTCGGTTTACAGCTCTGCTAATTAATTTATATGTTCCATAAACTGGAGAGCCATATGGCAGGTTCCTTGGCTCGAGGAGGGTTATGGCTACTGAGGATTTACAAGAGCCCTCTATGGCTCCTACCACTGCTAAAATATTCTCCACCACTTCATTGACCTCCACGTCCTCATGGATATCATTTCCTCCAAGGAACAGGACCGTACGGTCATGCTCCCAGTCTAGTACGGCATTCAGCCTTTCATCTTCAGAGAAAAAGCTTGCCTTTCCTCCCGGAGCTCTATAGACACGTACGTCCACGTCTTCCACTTCAACCGAACGTGGTAGTAAACTGTGTCCCACAAAAGCAACTTTAAACACATTCAGCACTTCGGCACACATCGGTTATCCTCACTCGGTCGGGGCACCAAAAATGTGAAAAATGTTTAATAGTTCTGGTAAACAAATCGGGGCCCTCTTTCTGGGCACTAAAATGTGAAAAATATTTAATGTATACAAGTCGGTATCCCTGCCGGGGCACCGCTATGCAAGAATTTTCTGGTAAACAACTCGTAGGTCGTTACTCTTCTCTAAAGTTGTCTAAGTAAATCAAACAAGTCCCATAGAGTTAGGCGAAACGTAACTTAAACTTAACTCACCTACAATAATTCTCTTCTATCTCATAGCTAATCCCCCCTTGAATTGGCCAATTCGTAAAGGTTACTTAGCTAGTGAAGAGGGAGTGATCGTTAACCGATGACGATGAGGCTGCTTGGTGTAGTTGCTTGAGCAAGCAAGCGTCCTTATGGTGCTTATGTACAACCTAGCTTGAGAATGACTAGGAACAAAGTGTTAACTCCACAAGGTCTGGGAGCAGAGTGAGGTGAGTGGCAGTTCTACCTCCCTCATAGACAGGTAGGTTGCCAACTTTTAACTATTTACAGTACTAAATACAGTTAGATTACATCATGATATGTACAGGGTAAATCTAACAAATTAATCTTAGTTTTACTTAAACTAAAGTTAGACCAAATATCCCCTTTAACTGTGTAAATATATTAATTCCACATCTGCCTTAACAGGAGAATCTTTCCCTGCTTGCCACGTCACCTAACGCGCAGACGCGGTTTAGGTCGGTGGAAAATACCACATAATTACATGTCTTTACAATGTATAGTTGTCCACGGGGGTTAAACGCAGTAGCATTTAATTTATCAATAACAAGAATGATTAAAGAGAACGTCATTTCTGGGTTATTAAAACAGCTTGAACTAAACAACGGTCTCGATTTTTCCTCTGCCTTTAACCAGGGATAACTATGATAAAAATAGAGAGCGCAACTGCTCTGGGGGAAAATATTTCCCACACTCCACATGCTCCTCTCAAGTAACTCATTTCCACTGCTCCCACTCTTGACTTGTTCCCCTCATCCAAGGTCCATGCCTCGCTTCCATACGTCAGGGTAGGGATCACAATACCATCATGCAGTGACTTCTTAACTTCCATACTCACCTCCCTATTTCTCATCACTGCTTTCAGTGAACCAACAACCTTCCTTTCCTGCTGTACCCTTTCACGCACTTCATCCCCCAAAGTTCCATCCTTACTCATCACACCACCCAAGCACTTGAATGCACTCACATTCTCCATATGCTCAACATCCAACCTCACTGAACATTCTGTGACTTCATTCCTCTCAAACACCATAACTTTACTTTTGTTTACATTAACTTTCAGATTCCTCCTCCTACACACTGTCCCAAATTCATTCCCCAAACCTTGCAACTCCCATTCATCTTCACTCAACAGTACTGTATCATCAGCAAAGAGCAACACCGGAATCTTCCAAATTTCACCCTCATTCATTAGAGCCACCCCCACATCCACTGCCCTACCTTGCACCTCCTTTACAACCTCATCCATGTATACATTAAACAGCCATGGAGACATCACACAACCCAGTTTCAGTCCCACATTGAGATCAAAGAACTCACTCGGCTCACCATCCACTCGCACCGTAGCCCTAGCTCCTTTGTACATACTCTTCACAGCACGCAACAATTTCCCCTCCACTCCATATATTCTTAATACCTTCCAAATACCTTGCCTATCTATTCTGTCATACGATTTCTCCAAGTCCATGAAGGCAGCATACACTTTCTTTCCCTTCTCTAGATACTTCTCCACTAAACATCTTACAACAAATATCTGATCTACACACCCTTTTCCCTTCATAAATCCCCCTTGTTCTTCTCCAACTAGCTCCTCTATCATATGCCTAACCCTATCAATGAGTATTCTACCATATATTTTACCAGTCACACTAAGAAGGCAAATACCTCTGTGGTTACCACATACTTCTGTCTCCCCTTTTCCTTTGTATAAAGGAACAATTATACCTGATTTCCAGTCCTTTGGAACCCTTCCCTCTTCCCAAGCCAATCTCCACAACTTCCGTATCCACTCCACAACAATCTCATCCCCATACCTCAGCATTTCACCACACACTCCATCAATTCCTGGGACCTTTCCCAACTTGATCTTCTTCATTGCTTCCACTACTTCTGCCCTACTGATGTCTTCCTCCCTCCTCTCATCTCTTCTTCTCCCAGCCATTCCCCAACCACTTATACTTGCACTGCTTTCACTCTCTACATTCAACAAATCCTCAAAGTGCTCCTTCCACCTCCTCAATTTCTCTCTCTTCTCCACCAACAATCTATTATTCCTATCTTTCACTCCCTTACTATTTCCCCTTCCACACTGCCTTACTTTCTTTACCTCCTTCCAAATCAATTTCTTACTCTCCCTCCATTTCACACTCAGATTCCTCCCAAACTCTTCATCCACTTTCTTCTTACTCTCCTTCACCAGTCTCTTCACCTCCCTTCTCCTGCTCACATATACCTCTCTCTTCTCTCTCTCTCATCTTCTCCCCTACCTCTACTCGCTAACCATTCACTATATGCCTTCTTCTTTTGTTCCACAGCTCGTTTCACCTCATCATTCCACCATGCTGTCCCTTGCACACCCTTGCATCTCCTCCTCACTCCACAAACCATCTCACATGATGCACCTATCTCTTCAGTGAATATCTTACATACGTCTTCCACCCCCTCCATCTGCTCTAGTTAATATCTTCTCAATCTTTCTTCACTATGCTCTTATACTCTGCCATTTTCTCACCATCTTGCAAATTCTCCACTCTTCTCACAGGAGCTGTTTCCTCCTGTCTTGCCCTTCGTCTCCTCAACCGTTTTCTTTGCAGCTTTACCTTGGCCATCACTAAGTAATGGTCGGAGATTCCATTCCCCCACCCTCTCCACACTCTTGCATCCAACAATTGTCTTCTCATTCGCTCATCCACACAAACGTAGTCTATCATTGCCTTTCGTTCAACAAGTTCACCATCCATCCTCCTCATTACTCTCCATGTATACCTGTTGATCATCTTATGCCGAAAGTAGGTGTTCGCTATTACCAACTCCTTACCAGCACAGATGTCCACCAAAGCACAACCATTCCCATCTACTTCAGCTGGCACACCCCACTGACCAACCACTCCATCCACTTGTACATTTCCAACTTTGCCATTCATGTCTCCAATCAACAGCACTCTCATGCTCCTCTCAAATTTGTCCATACATGCTTCTACTCTCGCCCAAAATTCATCTTTCACTATTGCCACTCGGTCCTCTGTCGGAGCATACACACATACAATCGCCCACGCTTGTATACCTACTTTCATTCTCACCCATACAATCCTTGCACCCACTATTCCATACTCTCTTATATTCTCCTTCCACTTCTTGCTTATCATCAGACATACTCCCTCTCTTGCCCTCTCATTCTCATTAACTCCCACACACATATACCTAAACTATATTCCCATTCTCTCACCCTTTAACCTATCCATTTAGATTCAGTCAATCCACATATATCCACTCTTGCATCCTCAAGCACCTGAACAATCTCTCTCACCTTCACTTCATCATTCACTCCTCTCACATTCCACATTCCCACCCTCAGAATGTCCTTTCTCCGTTCCTTAGTCGTCATCGTATGGTCCGTCCTGGTCCGAGGCGCTTTATTCGCTTGTTTAGTTAGTTCTTTTTACGGGGTGGGGCACTAACCCACCACCAACCCTCTTAGTCGCCTCGTATGACAAGCAGGGACACTGGGGGAGTATTCTTGAAACCCCCCTACCCCCAGGGAATTGAGAGTTTTTAATTTTTAATTTTAGTTTTTAATTCTCCCAAGATAAATTTGGATATCACTGGCAATGATAGACTACGTGTGTGTGGATGAGCGAATGAGAAGACAAGTGTTGGATACAAGGGTGTGGAGAGGGTGGGGGAATGGAGTCTCGGACCATCACTTAGTGATGGCCAAGGTAGAGCTGCAAAGAAAGTGGTTGAGGAGGCGAAGGGGAAGACAGGAGGAAGCAGCTCCTGTGAGAAGAGTGGAGAAATTGCAAGATAGTGAGAAGAGGACAGAGTATAAGAGCATAGTGGAAGAAAGATTGGGAAGGTATGAGCTAGAGCAGATGGAAGGGGTGGAAGACGTATGTAAGATATTCACGGAAGAGATAAGCGCAGCGTGTGAGGCGGTTTGTGGAGTGAGGAGGAGATGCAAGGGTGTGCAAGGGACAGCATGGTGGAATGATGAGGTGAAACGAGCTGTGGAACAAAAGAAGAAGGCATATGGTGAATGGTTGGCGAGTAGAGGTAGGGGAGAAGATGAGAGAGAGAAGAGAGAGGTATATGTGAGCAGGAGAAGGGAGGTTAAGAGACTGGTGAAGGAGAGTAAGAAGAAAGTGGATGAAGAGTTTGGGAGGAATCTGAGTGTGAAATGGAGGGAGAGTAAGAAATTGTTTTGGAAGGAGGTAAAGAAAGTAAGGCAGTGTGAAAGGGGAAATAGTAGGGGAGTGAAAGATTGGAATAATAAATTGTTGGTGGAGAAGAGAGAGAAATTGAGGAGATGGAAGGAGCACTTTGAGGATTTGTTGAATGTAGAGAGTGAGAGCAGTGTGAGTATTGCTTGGGGAATGGCTGGGAGAAGAAGAGATGAGAGGAGGGAGGAAGAGATCAGTAGGTCGGAAGTAGTGGAAGCGATGAAGAAGATTAAGCTGGGAAAGGCCCCAGGAATTGATGGAGTGTGTGGTGAAATGCTTAGGTATGGGGGTGAGATTGTTGTGGAGTGGATATGGAAGTTGTGTAGATTGGCTTGGGAAGAGGGAAGGGTTCCAGAGGACTGGAAATCAGGTATAATTGTTCCTCTGTACAAAGGAAAAGGGGAGAGAGAAGTATGTGGTAACCATAGGGGTATTTGCCTTCTTAGTGTGACTGGTAAAATATATGGTAGAATACTCATTGATAGGGTTAGGCATATGACAGAGGAGCTAGTTGGAGAAGAACAAGGGGGATTTAGGAAGGGAAAAGGGTGTGTAGATCAGATATTTGTTCTAAGATGTTTAATGGAGAAGTATCTAGAGAAGGGAAGGAAAGTGTACGCTGCCTTCATGGACCTGGAGAAAGCTTATGACAGAATAGATAGGAAAGGTATGTGGAAGGTATTAAGAATATATGGAGTGGAGGGGAAATTGTTGAGTGCTGTGAAGAGTATGTACGAGGGAGCTAGGGCTACGGTGCGAGTGGATGGTGAGCTGAGTGAGTTCTTTGATCTCAATGTGGGACTGAAACAGGGGTGTGTAATGTCTCCATGGCTGTTTAATATATATATGGATGGGGTCGTAAAGGAGGTACAAGGTAGGGCAGTGGATGAGGGGGTGGCCATATGAATGAGGATGAGATTTGGAAGCTTCCGGTGTTGCTGTTTGCTGATGATACAGTATTGTTGAGTGAAGATGAATGGGAGTTGCAAGGTTTGGTGAATGAATTTGGGACAGTGTGTAGGAGGAGGAAGCTGAAAGTTAATGTAAACAAAAGTAAAGTTATGGTGTTTGAGAGGAATGAAGTCACAGAGTGTGTAGTGAGGTTGGATGGTGAGGATATGGAGAATGTGAGTGCATTCAAGTACTTGGGTAGTGTGATGAGTAAGGATGGAACTTTGGGGGATGAAGTACGTGAAAGGGTACAGCAGGGAAGGAAGGTTGTTGGCACACTGAAAGCAGTGATGAGAAATAGGGAGGTGAGTATGGAAGTTAAGAAGTCACTGCATGATGGGATTGTGATCCCTACCCTGACGTATGGAAGCGAGGCGTGGACCTTGCAAGAGGGGAACAAGTCAAGAGTGAGAGCGGTGGAAATGAGTTACTTGAGAGGAGCATGTGGAGTGACATGGAGGGACAGGTTGACGAATGAAGAAGTGAAGGAACGTTGTGGGGTAGATGTGGATGTGGTTGAAAAGATTAGGAGAAATACACTGAGGTGGTTTGGACATGTGGAGAGGATGGAGAATGAAAGACTGACTAAGAGGGTGTATGTAGGTGAGGTGGAGGGGGGGAGAGGGAGGGGTAGACCGAGGATGAGGTGGAGGGATGGAGTTGAGAGGTATATGAGGGAGGGGGGGTGAGTTGGGGGGAGGGGAGTCAAATGGTGGGTGACAGAGTGACTTGGAGGCGTTTTGTCTGCGGCCACCCTTTGCGGGATTAGGGCGTCGGGCTATAGATATATAGATAGACTGGCAATTTCTGGCACAAAATGGCAAACCGGCTACAAATTATGGCATGTATATGGCATCAATTATTTTGTGCCATAAAAAAAGAAAATGGCGGTTTTTTGGAAAACACAAGATTTCTGGCAATAAATGCCATTTATGGCACGACCTGGCAACCCTTGGGGATGGTGCGACTGTCCTCTCTTATTTTTCTCTATACTCTTTGGATCAGCTACAGCTTTCAGATCCTGCGACAGGTAGCGTGTCCTCTTAATCTGCATCCACAGGTGCTTAGAGCCATTCTTACATGAAGGTTTGGACTTGATCGTGAACCAGACTGGAGCGCAAACCTTCAGAATGAATTCAGCAATTGTTTTGAGACTATTCCCAGGCCTTTCTGTTGCAACATACAAACGCAGAACTAGATTGGCCAGTGTGACCCAACGGGACATAACGAGTTTTACATGCTGACGATGTGACAAAGAGACAGAGCAATTGCCAGTTATTACTGCTTGTCAAATATCCAGTAAATACTGCTGATCCGAACTCAAATCTTCAACTCTGACATCCGGAAATTTACATGTAATTGGATCAAAAGCAACAATTGACATTTCCTCACAATATGCCAATAAAGAACCAATTGGCCATGAGAAACTTCTTGGTCCTGTCGTGCAACCATTTAGATATTCGAGCAAATGACGTAGAGGAAGTTCCTTTGCATGGAGATGGCAAAGAAACCACTGCAGAGGACGTTTGACATGTTCTTCAAGGAATCTTATAATACCGCCTATCTTCCCTATGTTCACTGCAGTGCCATCACACCCAATTGCCACCAGCTTCTGAACATCTATGCTATGTTCACCAAGAAAATGAATGATGGACAGCTTTATGCTTGTTGAACTGTCACTTCCAGTTTTAATGTGACCAAGATAGTTGGAGCCAGGTTCCTGTACCAGTGATATAATTATGTTTCTCTACAGTCACTCTCCGATGAGCTGTGCCATCAACTGTTTCGAGAGTCAGTGTTTTATCCTTTCTGCCATCAAAATATAGACCCTGTATTTCAGTAGTAAGACTTGCCGCTTCAGCACGGATGGTTTCACGATACTTCTGCTGTTCTCTTCTAACTTTGCTTCTGTCGATGACATCATTGCAGTCCACAGATGTAACTATGCCATAGTCTTCCAAGACTGCAGATGCAATCTCTGCCACTGCTCTATCTGAAATTGCATGTCAGTATTCTTTAGCTGACGTCTCTGCTGTGATGTTGCCTGAGAAGTACTATTGGGGTCAAGAATTCTTACACACCTCCGATTTGCCTCAACCAGATTTCATCTGGTAACACTGACTCCCCCTCTTCCCCCCCTCTCCCTCGTCTCTCTCTCTCTCTCTCTCTCTCTCCCCATTCCTCCTCTCCATTTACTCCCCCTCCCTCTCTCGTTCTCCCTTCCTCGCTGCCCTTATTCTCTACCCATTCACACCGCTCTGTGTGTGTGTGTGTGTGTGTGTGTGTGTGTGTGTGTGTGTGTTATCATATGCTATGACCGTCAAATAGAGAAGTGGCAGTGCTTAGGATTCATTATACCTTTTTTTTTTCCCATTCATACAGAAAGCTTCCGTTTTCCCTGCACTTCTGAGTCGTTTCATGGCCAATTGTTCTTTTTTTTCAGTACTCTTCAGGGTTTATTTTGCAATATTACATACACACACCCCTGTGGGCAGGTTGTGGAGATCAAGAAGAAAACGAAGACGTTTTCCTTTGTTAATGGAATGTTATTTCCCGAAAACATTATAATATTTACTATATAGTTGCTCTGGTAACAGCCTATTAGTAAAAACCGAAGATCTTTCAACATATTGGTAACCCAGTAGCGAAATTTGTTTTTTCGAAACTTAGAAGTTATTGCACAGATTGTGCAGTGTGCAGAGAAGAGTTTGTATTGCATCGTTCCACCTGGCAGTTAAGGATAACTTCCTTCTCTCTGTCAGAGACAGGGGACAGGTCTAAAACTAAACATTTCTGTCATTTCTTCCCATTAGTTTCCGTTCGGTCTCAATGTGTTGCTGGAGGTTTTAAGTGGAAAGAGGGTAAAAAAGACCAGGGAAGAAATGAGAGGAAAGTATAGAAGTAAAAGAGGAAAAATATTGGAAGAAAAGGGAAAGTCAGGGAGAATGAGGAAGAAGAAAAGAGACGTAGTAGAGATAACATCAACGAGGAAGTAATGTTTTGATAAGTTTTTGCGGGCGGAAGAGAGAGAGAGAGAGAGAGAGAGAGAGAGAGAGAGAGAGAGAGAGAGAGAGAGAGAGAGAATTTCCAACCTCACATTCTGTACGTCAACCCTGATACTAGCCTCTCTCTCTCTCTCTCTCTCTCTCTCTCTCTCTCTCTCTCTCTCTCTCTCTCTCATTATTTTGTTTACCACAGGCTATATTTTTCCAGCTCAAGTCCTCATCTCCCTCTGGCTCCTATGATTCACTCTCCACTGCATAAAATCGACCAGCGTTAGATAGAAGGCAGTACTAGAGTTACCCACACCCAGAGAGGGGCAAAGTATTCTCTAGTAAGCTAAAATAAAAAGAAAGTGACTGCTGGAAAAAAAAGAAAGATATCCTCAAGAATCTAAATATTTGTATGTAGGTATCTATTTGTATCTGTAATCTATATCTGTCCTTGTACCTAATTCTGTCTATCTACCCCTCCATCCTTGTATATGTTTATCTATCTGCATCTATATAGATATCTATCCATCCTTGTGTATCTATGTATCTGTCTATACCTGCATGTACGTATCTACCTATCCATCCACGTGTATCTGTGTTACCTATATTTAACTATCTATATCTATATACCAACTTATCTATCTATCCATCTGTATGTATGTATCTCTCTATCTATCTGTCCATCTATCCATACCTGTATCAATAACTCCGAATCTATATCCATTTGTCTATCTTTCTATCCAGAAACAACACAAAGATCCAGGGAGGGGAATCTAAAAGTAGTAGAAACAAGAGAAGCATTAGGTAAGAACACACTCCTTTGAAGACAGTGTGTGAAGTGATGGCGTGTGAGTGAAAGACAACAGAGAGAGAGAGAGAGAGAGAGAGAGAGAGAGACAGAGAGAGAGACAGAGAGAGAGAGAGAGAGACAGACAGACAGACAGACAGACAGACAGAGAGTAGAAAAAACGAGAGAGCAAATGGAAAAAGGACGAGACGAATAAAATACAAAAAAATAAAAATAAAGTGACCGAAATGAAGCGACAGGGAGAGATTGACAGCGACAGGGAGGGAGTGACAGCGACTGGGAGAGTGAGAGCAACAGGGAAAGAGTGACGATGACATGGAGAGAGTGATAGCGACAAGGATTAAGTGAGTGACAAGGAGAGAGTGACAGGGAGGGAGTGAGAGTGACAGGGAGGGAGTGAGAGTGACAGGGAGGGAATGAAAGCGACAGGAAGAGAGAGGGTCTTTGGAGAGAGCAACAGGAATAGGAAAGAAAGGCCAGGAGACAGATAGTGACAGAGTGAGAATGAGATGAGATAGGTAGGTACCAAGGTAGGTAGATAGGCAAGTTGGTACGTAGGTTGGTAGGAACACGTATATACGTAGGTACGCAGGCAATCAGGTAGTTTAGGATGTAGGTAGGCAGTGAGGCAATCAGGTAAGTCGGTAGGAAGGCCGGTAGATAAGTAGGCAATCACTTAGAAAGGGAGGTAGGTAGGCAGGTAAATTCCCAGGTAGGCCGGCAATCAGGTAGGTAGGTAGGTAGGCAGGCAGGTAGGCAATCAGGTATGTAGGTAGGTAGGCAACAGACACTCAGGTAGGTAGATTAGTAGGCAAGTTAATCTGAAACATAAACCCAATGGAGTGAAGGCTGAAGTTGCTTTCCTGCTGCAGGCCACCTTGGTCCTTTTGGGTAAGAAGAAGGGCGTTGAGGGACGTGTATGTAACCGGGCAGTGGAGCCGCCTGGTGATATCAGTGCCACCACGTGAAGGCGTCCCTCTCCTAAACAGTCTAGTCCAACCAATGGCACATGGTTTATTAAGCTGACAGGCAGTCTGGCCCCCATATTCTCCTTGGTGAAGGAAGGTCACTAACACCTCTTCCTATGCGATTTATTTTGTTTATTGCACCTTATTATCCTCTCCAGTATCATTTAAATCACTGGAATATCATCCTACTCAGCATATATAATCTACCAACTGAAATTAACCAGCCGTATCCATAAATAAGTCGATAAGCAAGAGGTGTTAGGGAGCTTCATTAACCGATAAAAATAGGAATCTTGGTACTCTGAGGCCCATGTTAAGGAAGCCCCTTAACACCTCTTCCTGAGCGATTGGTTTTGCTTATTGCACCTTACTGTCCTCTTCCGAGTCGTTTAAATAATTCAGATAACACCACACTCAGCATATATATCCTACAAACTGATACTAATCAGCCATATCCAAAAATAAATCCCTAAGGAAGAGGTACTAGGGAGAATCCTTACCCGACGAGAATACGGATGATGGCATTTGGAGTACTATGGTCTGTCTGACTGACCTGTGCAGCTGAGATGTGTGTGGCAAGTAGGGTGTGTTTGATACGCGGCTGCTGATTGGCCGCCGATAATGTCATTGAAGTAAATGCAGGCATTTAGTGTTGCTCAACATGCGGACGTAGGTGTACACCATGGATGGATACTATAGCGCAACATGCGGACGTAGGTGTACATTGTGCGTGGATGTACTGCAACATGCGGACGTGGATGTACACCGTGGATGGATAATTTATTTCAAACGTCACTCATCGTTTTATGAAACTTTATAATAAACTTTAATTTTCTTTGATAACAGTAAACTTTTAAAGCTAATTTTGACCTCTTCAGCTTCGGAAATTATTACATATTTAATCTGGCAGCTTGTACTGAAGGCAGTTTAAAAATATAAATACATATGTGTTAAAATAAGAAGAGGTGTAAGATTTAAATCATCGGCGGCCAATCAGCAGCAGCGATTCAAACACACCCTACTCGGCCCATGCAGCTCAGCTGCACAGGTCAATCAAACAGACTATAAAACCGATACTGCTGACTCGTTCATGGTACCCACAGCTCTATACTCTGCGTATTCTAGCTTGCCCTAAAATTACAACCTGTCAGTGATACATCCTGAGTTGGAACAAAAACACTAGAATATGATGTTAGTCACGAAAAAGTGCTGTAGAGAGCGTGTAGCGATGCTTTATAATTCTCGCGCTGTCACCCAAAATAAGCTGCACGTGGACGGAAAACTGGGCCAAGAGTAGGTGAAAAGAGAATATATATATATATATATATATATATATATATATATATATATATATATATATATATATATATCAGGAATCGCCACATGATTTCCTTTAGCTAGTAGTAATTGAGCCAAAATAGTACCCCAAAAATAAACAGACAAAAAAAATAATCAGAAATATAAGAATCTAATACACGCCAAAATATAATCATTCCTGGACAGCAAAACAAAAACGCGCGCACGCACGCGCACGCACGCAGGCACACGCGCGCGCGCGCACACACACACACACACACACACACACACACACACACACACACACACACACACACACACACACACACACACATTTTATCCATCCAAGCAAAAAATCAGACGTGTATTAGAAAAAATAATATTTTCTATTTCACGATGACTAAATTCAGAAATAATCGTGCTACCATATTATTTTTTCCAGCTTGTGAGACTTGTCGAACTGAAGGGTTCAGATATAGACGTTATTACTCTCTCTCTCTCTCTCTCTCTCCACCTAGCAATACATGCAAATGTAGGCAACTTCTTTCCCTCTCAATCCTTCCACATTTTATACCGGTATTAGTCTATCATTCCCGCCCCCCCTCTTTCTATCTAGCCATCTACCTATCTCTTTCTATCTATCCACTTAATCAACAAGTTTTCCTACTTACAGTATATTTCTGTCTATCAAATTCCACGTCTTGTCTATCACATGTACTTCTCTTCCTCCTCCACTTTTATCTATTTCCATATATCTACATTTTCTCGTTGCTTTATTATTCATCTTTCATTCTTCTAATCATTCCTTCTCAATTCTCTCAATCCTTATATTATTATTATTATTATTATTATTATTATTATTTGGGAGGTGTCGTCCTTTCTCGGCTACCTCCCTTTCCATGGAGGAAGCAGCCTAGGTATATAGATAGATAGATTATTATTATTATTATTATTATTATTATTATTATTATTATGTAATGCGCGTCCACACTGAAAGTCTGGAACGTGTTCGGGCGAGCGAGCGAGCAAGTCAGGTAGTGCTGAATATTGTCTCATGTGGCTCATCATCTTCCTCTGATTTCCTGACCTGAAAATACTAAAAAGAACTTATTAGATTACACCAAAAATAATCCCTCACGCTTCCATTATTCAATACTCCACTGGTATTAATTTTAGGTCAAGG
The DNA here is from genome assembly GCF_032717465.1 of Coenobita brevimanus. Lineage (NCBI taxonomy): Eukaryota > Metazoa > Arthropoda > Malacostraca > Decapoda > Coenobitidae > Coenobita > Coenobita brevimanus. Next base: position 12,571,000 of record NC_137065.1, read on the forward strand.
GCTTGGGACCTAGCAGGTTAATAATGGGTTAATCAACTTGTAAACCAAATATTGCTTTTCAGTTTGATTATTCTCCAGGTGGTTTAAATATGTTTGGTGTGTTTTTGTTTTATCTGTTATCCATAACTATGCTTTCAGTTTGATAAATGATTTCAGAACATTTCTTTTACAAATACCAATACCTTTACCATTGCCTTCAGCAATACCAAATTATGTTTCCTCGTTTTACGGAAAAACTATTGGGAATTACAGGTTATCTTTGAATGAAAATAATTGAGGATCTTTTATGCGATTTCCAAACTGGTGTCTATCTTTCTTGTAACTTCAAAATTGGCTGAGATAATAAAAAAAAGTTCGCTACTGTACTGCAGAGTTTTCCTCCCGACCCGTGCCCCCATTTCTTGCTGACGCTATAAATCTTTCGTTCGGGTACATATGTCTGGGGTCCAGACTGTGACTAAACTTGGTTCCCTCTCTCGCTTCGCTGGTTCGAACAATTATTATTATTATTATTATTACTATTATTATTATTATTATTATTATATTATTATTATTATTATTATTATTATTATATTTTTTTTTACATCTACACACACACACACACACACACACACACACACACACACACACAGACACACACACACACACACAGACACACACACACACACACACAGACACACACACACACACACACACACACACACACACATATATATATATATATATATAAAATATATATATATATATATATATATATAAATATATATATATATATATATCATGCATGTTAACTAGATCCTCATTTTCCTCCGTCTCTAGCATATTTTACTTAACTCACTAATAGAAAAAGGTAATGCTATGGTTCTACAACCTCTCCATCGCACTTCTTCGTGACTAGCTTCTTATTCTAGCGTAACATAGTTACAATGCAGTAGGCACTGTCGGGAGATGGCATTTTAAGGCCTAGTTAGAGCAAAAAGAGTATGTATGTTTTTTCTTTCTTCGCCTCGGCTAAAAAGTAAAGGTAAAGGTGAAGCAAGACATCATGAGGCTCTTAGCCGTGGTGCTCATTTCGATTACTTAGGCCTTTGAATCTATGGCATGTTCCTCAGTTAACCTGGGATACAAGGGCACTTCATCCTCCTGGTTACCACAGTTACCCAGATGTTACCTTAGTTACTCCTGTTACTACCAACTACCAAGAGTACAGGAACACCTCAGTCTAGTGGTGCCCGCTGCCCGCACCAAGACTCCAGCCCTGGCGCTTAATGGCCGCAGAATTTGTTGGTATATTCCTTACATTGACTTGACCTAAAATGGCCTTCTATCTATAGCAATAAGGAGTTGTAATAGATAAAAATTAAAGTGCTCATCTTCAGTGCTGAGCTGTAATAATATAATGGTAGTCACGAAGAAGTGCTGTCTTTTACTACAACTGAACTAGGTGAAATAGGCTGAAGAAGGACGAGAATCTGGGCCTAAGCCAGGGTAAAAGAATTGTAGAATATGATGCTAGTCACGAAGAAGTGCTATGGAATGGATTTAGAAGTGAGGTACTCTATTTTTCTGCAAATGAATAGCGTGAAATAATCTGCAAAGGTGCCAATATCTGGGCCACGTTAAGGTGAAAAGAGTATAACGTCAATAACCACTCTGTTGCCTCTCTGAAATTCTCATACCTCTCTCTCTCTCTCTCTCTCTCTCTCTCTCTCTGTACTATTTCACTGCGTCTACTACACACTTAGGGCACATCCGTCACTTTCCTCCCAGATGCCTCATATCGAAGAGACATCTAAGGACAGTGATACATTCCAAATCTCTCTCAGCTTTAGCAATATTAGCAAGTAAAGGATAATGAGAAATAAGAAGAGGTGAAATATTAGGCAGAGAAATATCCCAAGCCTCTGTCAGCATAGGAATATTCGTCAGCAGTGTAAAATGAGCAGAGGAGGTAAAATATTAAGTGCAAATCAGAGCACGTCAAATAATGCGTGAGAATCAGGGCAAGTGAAATACTGCGTGAGATTCAGAAAACGTGAAATTTTATGAGCATCAGAACACGCGAGCTATTAAGTGTGAATCACAACACTTGAAATATGACGTGAGAAACAAAACACGTGAACTGTTAAGTGTGAATCAGAGCAAGTAGACATATTAGTGAGAATCAAAACACGCGAAATATTAGGTAAACTTTGCCAACCTTAATGCTGAGCTGTAACAACTGATTAGCACAGGAATATGATGCTAGATACGAGGAGGTGCTATGATGAAGACGAAAATCTGGGCCAAGTTAGTGGGAAAGAAATATAGGCGAGGAGAATACTGTGGTGTAATATGGATACTAAATAGCTATGGAACAGGCGTTAGGATATCCCTCAAACAGCAAGGAATTTAACCCTTATGTGTAGAAGGTACGGTTACAACATCAACAACAACAACAACAACTACTACTACTACTACTACTAATAATAATAATAATAATAATAATGATAATAATAATAATAATAATAATAATAATAATAATAAAACACGAAATATGAAATATAATTAAAAAAGCGATGGGCTTTCATTTCTCTTACGATTTCTCGGTAAAGATATTTCTCACAATCATTTCCTCATCGTTAGCCAAGCTTGTTCTCTCTCTCTCTCTCTCTCTCTCTCTCTCTCTCTCTCTCTCTCTGCCGTCATATTAGGATATGGTAGGTTAGGTTGATATGCTGTGTAGGTTAGGTTAGGTTAGGATTGCTTTGGAGGGGTCAGGTTGGGTTAAGTTAGGTTCGGCTTGGTTAGGGTAGAGTACGGTAGGTTAGGATTGGTTTGGATAGATCAAGCTAGGTTAAGTCAGATCTGGTTAGGTTAGGATTAGTTTGGTTAGGTCAGGTTAGGATTAGTTAGATTAGGTTGGGTTAGGTTAAGATTAGTTTGGTTAGGTCAGGTTAGGTTAGGAATAGTTTGGTTAGGTCAGGGTAGGGTAGGATTAGTTTGGTTGTTCTAGGTTAAGGTAGGCTAAGTTTAAATTAGTTTGATTAGGTCAGGCTCTCTTAGGATTAGATTGGTTAGGTTACTTTACGTTAGGTGAGGTGAGGTTAGGTTGGTTCATTAGGTTGTTAAACGTGGATTAGGGTGTTAGGTTTGGTGATATTAGGTTAAATGTGGGTAGTTTGGTTTAAGCCATGTTGGATTAGACTATAAAGTTAGATTTGATTATTTCAGGTAGGTCAGGTTTGGTTATATAATGTGATGTTAAGTTTGAGGTGCCTGTCTGCGTTATATTTCGTTAAAATTCGTACTGTATGTGGCAATGTAGAGTTCCTTACACCTCTTTGTCAGCGATTTATTCTCCATACTTCTCTTAAATATGTTGTATTAATGCTGAAAAAAGAAGTTGACATTAAACGATATAAAACTGGCAACATACAAGAGAATATTAAGATGTAGTACGCAATGTAAATCACTAAGGAAAAACGTGTATCCAACACAATTCGTTGAGGAAGAGGTGTATGGAGAATAAATCGCGAAGGAAGCGGTGTAAGGAAAATAAATCACTAAAGAAAAGGTGTCTGCAAAATAAATCGCCAAAGAAGAGATATATCCAAAATAAATCTCTAAAGAAGAGGTGTATGCAAAATAAATCCCTAAGAAAGAGATGTATGCAAAATAAATCGCTAAAGAATAGGTGTATGGATAATATATCTCTAAGGAAGAGATGTATGCAAAATAAATCGCTAAAGAAGAGGTGTTTGCAAAATAAATCGCTAAGGAAGAGATGTATGCAAAATAAATCGCTAAAGAGGTGTATGTAAAATAGATCGCTATGGAAGAGGTGCTACGACGCCACTGAAGCTATTTAGAATACAATTCTATGTTATTTTAGGTAATTAGGCAGCCTCGCTTAGGATATCACAGTAAAAATCGCTTCAGAAAAAATAAAATAACACGATTCGACTTTAGGACAGAAAAAAATGCATTTTTTCGTTTTCTCCTTTTTCTTTATTTACTTTTTGTTGCATGAGGGGAGTCTGCAAAATTATACCGAAGGCGGAGAAAAAAATTTGGGCACTGCAGTTGCATTGGTGAGTAAGAGTTCAAATGACAAGAGGTTTATTTAGCAGTGTTTCATTTGATCGACGTGTGTGTGTGCGTGTGTGTGTGTGTGTGTGTGTGTGTGTGTGTGTGTGTGTGTGTGTGTGTGTGAACAAATAACTAAAGCTATTTTGATGTGATTTGGATCAAATTTGGTGGATGGAACGAGGATGACCCAAGTGAGTAATAGGTCAGCATATGGGTCACAGGATAAAGTCAAATCTTAAGAACTTAACGAAAAGAGCAGGAAAGGGGATAACGAGGGTTAAGGGTAGGGAAATTTCCGTGCCGAAATGGAAATAATAACAATAGCCGAACCGAAACACCGATAAAAAATAGAGGCTGTATTGCATTGTTGACGTGCATTGCAGGGTTAAGTGAACAAAAAACATAAGGAGGAGATTCCAGGGTAAACTTAAATGCAGTATTTGATGTTGTTGTGGTGGCGGTTTTGATAATGATGATGATGATGATGATGATGATGATGATGATGATGATGTTGTTGTTGTTGTTAATGTTGTTGTTGTTGTTGATGATGATGCTGTAGCCCCAGGTTCATCAAACGTTAACCAGGTGGACTACAAAATGAAGCTGCCCTTCTTCTGCAGTCCATCATGCTCCTTTTGGGGGATAAGATGGGGGTTTAGGGATGAATGTATAACCAGGCACCTCCACTGGCCAGGCATATCAGTGTCACCGCGAGAAGGCGTCCCTTACCAGCGTTGAGTAGTTCTAGGATTCGGGATAATACGGGTGGGTAGTTTATTACACCTGCACGGGAAAGAGCGGGTGGGTGGGGAGGTTATGTGTTTGGTCTGGGTTGTCTGTCTGTTTGCAAAATTATGGTGAAATAATTTACTGGAACTATATCTAATTTAGGCATAATTAATGAGAACTATCAGAGGAACAGGTCATTAACTCTGGGGCGAAATGGTCATAGGTCATGTACTGAATCAACACAAGTTTTTATCTAATTTTAACCAAACGTGTTGAAACTGTTGAGTGACAGGAATGGGTGAGGTGATTTAATTCTGAGAGAAATCTGTCGGGGGTAAAAATCTAAGAGAAGGTCCATGGTTTGACCTTTAACTCAAATAGTTTTCATTTGATTTTGATGAAATTTGGTGGGCGGGTTTTCAGTTAACCTCGGATGATGTTGTTCTATTTTCGGAACAATAAGCCAAAGGTGAAGGTCATAGGCCTATTGTGAGGTCAAGTTAAACTCTACAGACTTGATTTTAGCCAAACTTGGTGAGTGGGTTAATGGTGAGGTAGGGATGAAGTACTGTAGTTGGATTCTGAGAACAATGAGTCAAAGGTCAGGGTCACAAGGAAGGGTCAAATGTTCAGCTTTATGACGCCTCCATAGGATTACTTTGTCCCGTATTGTTCAAATATACATCCTAATTCTTTACCAAACGTGCACGGCCTTTCCATATTTTCTAATGAAATGGTTTCATTCACAGGTTACTTGTTATTATTCCTTGATTACCACAGCTGCTGGCCATTTTTATAAAGTTACCCCTGGAAGCTGTAAATGAGGATTTACAATGCATAAATATTCCGCCGACGTCTGCCAGCAGCCGGCCATAATTAATGTTGTTAACACGTATTTTTAAATTTGAAAGCTGTTTGTCAAACGTAAGTGAGGTTAGGTTGGATTAGGTATGGTTTGATAAGGTAAGGTTAGGTTAAATAATTAAGTTTCCCATTGCTTTGTCACGGGATACACTGACGAGTCCAGTTGGAGCAATGGTTGGTAAACAACGCGGGCAGTCGGAGAGATTGTCGGTAAACACTGCAGCGGGCGACCAGGCCGCTTTCTTAAATACCCCAAAAGGGTATATGTTGAGGGTATATATTGTCTTTTTCCAATCACTTCTTGCAATCACAATGGAACAGTTAACTATCTGTGTTGATTGTTTTGTGTGTGTGTGTGTGTGTGTGTGTGTGTGTGTGTGTGTGTGTGTGTGTGTGTGTGTGTGTGTGTGTCCGACTCTGAGCATAGGCTTCACAGCCTGCTACCAAAGCCCAGTAGTCCTCCTACGTACCATACACATTTACATGTCACCATTTCGGCGCTAACACCCACCGTCCATACTGAATACATGCTAGGGCGGTCTCATACAGGACGGGTGGATTGGTATTAGCGGGGGTATTTTAACGACATTTCGGCGAGTCTTCTGGTAGATCAGTAAAGTCTGATTTTAATGAAATTCAAATCCTTAAACTGTTCCCTGCCTCACCCGGGATTTGAACCTGGGTCCGGTAGGACTGCAGGCCACGTCTCTACCGATTGAGCCACCGCCTATGTACCAAAAGTACTAATCTTGAAAGCGTGGTTTTGTTATTTTGTAGGTGGAACCTACACTCCCGTTTGGTAAAGGATTTCCCACATAATAATATCCTCAGTCTCAAAGCATCCAGCATTTTTCACCACTTTTACCGGGATTTTTTACCAGTTTTCCAAAGTTTTTCCACAATTTTCCTGCATTTTTACCACTTTTCCAGCTTTTTTTTTTTTTTTTTTTTTTTTTTTTTACCGCTTCTCCAGAATTTTTTCACTACTTTTCCAGCACTTTTTCATACGGTACTCCAAAACCACAGACGCTCACTGCTTGTGCGGACGAGCTTTAAGACAGATTTAACGGAGCTGGTGTAACACCCTCTGATCACTTCATATATTTGAAGTGGCTCTGGAGATGTAACACCTCTTCCTTGGCGATTTACTCTGCCCATTACACCTCAGTGTCCTTTTGTGTACCACTGATGCAAACTGTGACGATATTAACCCAGAACCTGAGAAAGAGAGAGAGAGAGAGAGAGAGAGAGAGAGAGAGAGAGAGAGAGAGAGAGAGTCAGTTCGACCCACCCCCCCTTGAAGTTATACACCCAGACGTTTGTGCTCTCTCTCTCTCTCTCTCTCTCTCTCTCTCTGCCTTCCTAGTCCACCTGTTCCCATTTCCGTCTGACCTTCTTTCTCTTTCTTCTTTCTCCTTCTTTTTTGTCTTTTCTTTATCTTTCCTCTTCGCCATTTTTCTCTTGTATTAACTCAGGGGAGGAGAGAGGGTTGGTACTGGCTCTTAAACTCTGACTCTGGGAGACCGGGATCAAGTGTCCGGTAACCCGTTTAACCCCCTGGGGGAAGGGGGGTTTCAAGAATACTCCCCCAGTATCCCTGCTTGTCGTACGAGGCGACTAAAAGGGTTGGTATTGGGTTAGTGCCCCACCCCGTAAAAAGAACTAACTAAAAAAGCGAACAAAGCGCCTCGGACCCGGACGGACCATACGTTGACGACTAAGGAACGGACGAAGGACATTCTTAGGGTGAGAACGTGGAATGTGAGAGGAGTGAATGATGAAGTGAAAGAGAGAGAGATTGTTCAGGTGCTTGAGGATGCAAAAGTGGATATATGTGGATTGACTGAAACTAAATAGGTAGGTGAAAGGGTGAGAGAATGGGAATATGATTTAGGTATATGTGCGGGAGTCAATGAAAATGAGAGGGCAAGAGAGGGAGTATGTCTGATGATAAGCAAGAAGTGGAAGGAGAATATAAGAGAGTATGAAACAGTGGGTGCAAGGATTGTATGGGTGAGGATGAAAGTAGGTATACAAGCGTGGGCGATTGTATGTGTGTATGCCCCGACAGAGGATCGTGTGGCAAGAGTGAAAGATGAGTTTTGGGCGAGTGTAGAAGCGTGTATGGACAAGTTTGAGAGGAGCGAGAGAGTGCTGTTGATTGGAGACATGAATGGCAAAGTTGGGAATGTCCGAGTGGATGGAGTGGTTGGTCAGTGGGGTGTGCCAGCTGACGTAGATGGGAATGGAAGTGCTTTCGTGGACATCAGTGCTTGTAAGAGGTTGGCAATACCCAACACCTACTTTCGGCATAAGATGATCCACCGGTATACATGGAGAGTAATGAGGAGGATGGATGGTGAACTTGTTGAACGAAAGGCAATGATAGACTACGTGTATGTGGATGAGCGAATGAGAAGACAATTGTTGGATGCAAGAGTGTGGAGAGGGTGGGGGAATGGAGTCTCGGACCATCACTTAGTGTTGGCCAAGGTAGAGCTGCAAAGAAAGTGGTTGAGGAGACGAAGGGGAAGACAGGAGGAAGCAACTCCTGTGAGAAGAGTGGAGAAATTGCAAGATAGTGAGAAAATGACAGAGTATAAGAGCATAGTGGAAGAAAGATTGGGAAGGTATGAGCTAGAGCAGATGGAAGGGGTGGAAGACGTATGTAAGATATTCACGGAAGAGATAGGCGCAGCGTGTGAGGCAGTTTGTGGAGTGAGGAGGAGATGCAAGGGTGTGCAAGGGACAGCATGGTGGAATGATGAGGTGAAACGAGCTGTGGAACAAAAGAAGAAGGCATATAGTGAATGGTTAGCGAGTAGAGGTAGGGGAGAGAAGATGAGAGAGAGAAGAGAGAGGTATATGTGAACAGGAGAAGGGAGGTTAAGAGACTGGTGAAGGAGAGTAAAAAGAAAGTGGAAGAGGAGTTTGGGAGGAATCTGAGTGTGAAATGGAGGGAGAGTAAGAAATTGTTTTGGAAGGAGGTAAAGAAAGTAAGGCAGTGTGAAAGGGGAAATAGTAGGGGAGTGAAAGATAGGAATAATAGATTGTTGGTGGAGAAGAGAGAGAAACTTAGGAGATGGAAGGAGCACTTTGAGGATTTGTTGAATGTGGAGAGTGAGAGCAGTGCGAGTATAAGTGGTTGGGGAATGGCTGGGAGAAGAAGAGATGAGAGGAGGGAGGAAGAGATCAGTAGGGCGGAAGTAGTGGAAGCGATGAAGAATATTAAGTTGGGAAAGGCCCCAGGAATTGATGGAGTGTGTGGTGAAATGCTTAGGTATGGGGGTGAGATTGTTGTGGAGTGGATATGGAAGTTGTGTAGATTGGCTTGGGAAGCGGGAAGGGTTACAGAGGACTGGAAATCAGGTATAATTGTTCCTTTATACAAAGGAAAAGGGGAGACAGAAGTATGTGGTAACCATAGGGGTATTTGCCTACTTAGTGTGACTGGTAAAATATATGGTAGAATACTCATTGATAGGGTTAGGCATATGACAGAGGAACTAGTTGGAGAAGAACAAGGGGGATTTAGGAAGGGAAAAGGGTGTGTAGATCAGATATTTGTTCTAAGATGTTTAGTGGAGAAGTATCTAGAGAAGGGAAGGAAAGTGTATGCTGCCTTCATGGACTTGGAGAAAGCTTATGACAGAATAGATAGGCAAGGTATGTGGAAGGTATTAAGAATATATGGAGTGGAGGGGAAATTGTTGAGTGCTGTGAAGAGTATGTACGAGGGAGCTAGGGTTACGGTGCGAGTGGATGGTGAGCTGAGTGAGTTCTTTGATCTCAATGTGGGACTGACACTGGGTTGTGTGATGTCTCCATGGCTGTTTAATATATACATGGATGGGGTTGTAAAGGAGGTGCAGGGTAGGGCAGTGGATGTGGGGGTGGCTCTAATGAATGAGGGTGAGATTTGGAAGCTTCCGGTGTTGCTGATGATACAGTACTGTTGAGTGAAGATGAATGGGAGTTGCAAGGTTTGGTGAATGAATTTGGGACAGTGTGTAGGAGGAGGAATCTGAAAGTTAATGTAAACAAAAGTAAAGTTATGGTGTTTGAGAGGAATGAAGTCACAGAGTGTGCAGTGAGGTTGGATGGTGAGGATATGGAGAATGTGAGTGCATTCAAGTACTTGGGTAGTGTGATGAGTAAGGATGTAACTTTGGGGGATGAAGTGCGTGAAAGGGTACCACAGGGAAGGAAGGTTGTTGGTACACTGAAAGCAGTGATGAGAAATAGGGAGGTGAGTATGGAAGTTAAGAAGTCACTGCATGATAGTATTGTGATCCCTACCCTGACGTATGGAAGCGAGACATGGACCTTGCAAGAGGGGAACAAGTCAAGAGTGAGAGCAGTGGAAATGAGTTACTTGACAGGAGCATGTGGAGTGACGTGGAGGGACAGGTTGACGAATGAAGAAGTGAAGGAACGCTGTGGGATGGATGTGGATGTGGTTGAGAAGATTAGGAGAAATACACTGAGGTGGTTTGGACATGTGAAGAGAATGGAGAATGAAATACTGACTAAGAGGGTGTATGTAGGTGAGGTGGAGGGAGGGAGAGGGAGAGGTAGACCGAGGATGAGGTGGAGGGATGGAGTTGAGAGGTATTTGAGGGAGGGGAGGGTGAGTTGGGGGGAGGGTAGTCAAATGGTGGGTGACAGAGCGACTTGGAGGCGTTTTGTCTGCGGCCACCCTTTGCGGGATTAGGGCGTCGGGCTATAGATAGATAGATAGATTAACTCAGGTTCTGTTCTAACCTTTGTTTCTTCTCTGGGCATTGTTCATCTCTCTCTCTCTCTCTCTCTCATTATTTCTCAGGTGCATTCCTATACTAACAGAGTGAAAAAAGAAAGAGAAAAAGAGCAAAAGAGAGGGAAGGAAGAAGGGAAGGAAAGAAGAAAGGAAGGAAGGAAGGAGAAAATAAGGCCACGGAAGAAGTTTGTAAAAAAAATTTGCTATTTTGAAGAAGGGAGAGGGGAGATGGAGTGATGATAGCAGGAGACAGAAGAGAGATGAAAAATGGAAGGAATAAAGAAAACGAGGAAAAAGGATGGAGAGGAAAAATTAAGATGTGTAGGAGGAGGTGGGAGATGGATTTATGGATGGATGGATGAATGGATGGATGGATGGACGGATGGATGGATGGATGGATGGATGGATGGATGGATGGATGAATGGATGGATGGATGAATGGATGGATGGATGGATGGATGGATGAATGAATGAATGAATGGATGGATGGATGGATGGATGGATGGATGGGTGGATGGATTGATGGATGGATGAATGGATGGATGGGTGGATGGATTCATGGATGGATGAATGGATGGACTGATTGATAGATGTATAAGCAGACAGATGGTGAGAAAGATAGATACCTAGATGGATAGGTGGATAGATAGGTATAGATTGCTTGCCTGACAAAGGTAGAACGGTAGGTAGAGAGACAAAGACAGATGGCTAGATATAGATAGACAGAAAGACGGCAGTAGAAAGACAAGTATGTAGACACAGATATATAGACAGACAGACAGATTAATTTTGACAGATTGGCAAACAGACAGATACATTTATAGAGAGAGAGAGAGAGAGAGAGAGAGAGAGAGAGAGAGAGAAGGGTTAAAAGACCACGAAAGTCAGAAGATATGAAGAAATAAATGAAAGAATAAGAAAGACGGAAAACAAAAGAGGATATAAAAACAAGGAAGGAAAGGAGAAGAAGAAGGAGGGAAACGAAAAGAAAGAAAGGAAGAAGAGAGAATAGATGATAAGGATAAAGGAAAGAGAAGGAACGAATAGAGAGAAAACGGAAATGGAAGCAGAGAAAGTGAGAAAGCAGAAAAGGAAAGTGAGAAAAACAGAGAGGAAAACAAGAGAAAGAAAGAAAAAGAACCAAAGTCAAACTGTATAACTTCAGTGGGATTTGAACTGACTCTCTCAGTACTCTTTTTCCATTAATTTCTCAACCGTGTCCATCTTTCTCTCGCTGTTGATGAAGAAATATTAACGCAAAACAAAAAGTAAGGTCAGGGAAATTGATTACACATTGGACGTTTTGCGTGTCATATTGGAGAATGTTTATTTGTTATCCTTGTCAGTCACGCCTTACTATATTTCTAATTGGTTTAACTGACAAAACTGGTCTGCAATATTGGGTTAGCCTCAATATTTCCCCTTAGTCCTGTGTTTTGCATCCCCACCAACCAGTAAAGTGCGCTTTGTGAGCGCGTGACGAGCAAGAGAGAGTTTGTACATGCGCTTATCATCATAATTTCATCTTGGTGTAAACTTTCAACATTTCTGTTGAGGTAGTTGAACAATAACAGAATAACTGAGCTAAAATATTTACTTCGTCACGTTCTTTTTCTTTCTGCCACACGCACATAGACACATAAACACGCGCGGCGTGTGCAAGCATCATATGAAAGTGAAAAACAACTCATACCTCGAATGTGTGACTTTCATTCTGCTTTAAATCGATTCTGTAGCGGAGCATGTCAGTTGAAGCCCTCCGTACATTCCCTTGGAAAGCTGGGATTCCAAGGGGTCTGTTTGGTCTCATGAGTAAGTATACAGCTAAAAACAAAATTTATTGAAAGTATCTACTGCCTGCTAAAAGAATCTCTTCTCCATCTCACATAGCAGAAAAGTTATTAGCCTCTGAAAACCATCGCGGGCGGGCAGTGCCGTGTCGGGCCAGGCCTGGTCACGTCCTGGCGCCCATTTCTCAGCTGAACGTAAACATCACTTAACTAAGTTGCTCGCTTCGTTCGCTGCGCTCGCTCACTCGTAAGTAGATAGACAGATAGGTAGACAGAGATAGATAGGTAGTTAGACAGATAGTTACAAAGAGAGAGAGAGAGAGAGAGAGAGTAAAGCTTACTTTGTTAGCTGAGTAAGGAAGGCAGGTGGGTAGATAGATGGACAGATTGATAGATAAATAAATGAGACAAATAGATACATAGGGAGAGCGTGAGAGAGAAAAGAGGGGGGTAAGCATAAAGGAAGGAAGGAAGGAAAGACTGAAGGAAAGAAGGAAGGACGGAGTGAAGGAAGGAAGGAAGGAAAGAATGAGAAGGAGGGAGTAAGACAAGAATCAATGAGGGAGAAGGTTGTACCAGAGTTAGCTACGATGAAGAAGGGGGAGAGAAGGAGGAGTGATGGCGGAGGGACACAGAGGAGAGAAATATTATAAAGGAAATATAGACAGGAGGAGCAGGAAAAGGAAATACATTTTGTGTAGAAAAAAGGGAAATCACACACACACACACACACACACACACACACACAAACAGATAGATAGATAGATAGAGAGGGAGAGAGAGAGAGAGAGATGCATACATACATACTGTACATAGACATACACATACATACATATAAACATACATACATACATACATACATACATGCATACATACATACATACAGAGAGAGAGACAGACAGACAGACCGACAGACAGACAGACAGACTGACATACATTCACATACACCCACAGAGAGAGAGAGAGAGAGAGAGAGAGAGAGAGAGAGAGAGAATGTATCTTTTCTTTTACAGAAGATGGACAGAGGGAGGCTGGGTTGGACTCAGTTAGTTTAGTTTGGGTTGGGTTGGATTAGGTTAGGTTAAGTTAATTTAGTCTGGGTTGGTTTGGTTTGGTTTGGGTTGGGTTGGGTTAGGTTGACTTAGTTTAGTTTGTGTTGGACTGGGTTAGGTTAGGTCGACTTAGTTTAATTTTGGTTTGGGCTGGGTTGGGTTAGGTTGAGTTAGTTTAATATGGGTTGAGTTGAGTTAGGTTAGATTGAGTTAGTTTAATATGGGTTGAGTTGAGTTAGGTTAGACTGAGTTAGTTTAATATGGGTTGAGTTGAGTTAGGTTAGGTTGAGTTAATCTAGTCTGGGTCTGGTTTGGGTTGGGTTGGGTTAGGTTTAGTTTAGTTTGTGTTTTGTTTGGTTTGGTTGGGTTGAGTTATATTACATTTGGTTAGGTTAAACTGGGTTACATTAACGTCCATTGTGTTAGTTTGATTTGGAGCACAAGGAAGGAAGGAAGGAAGGTTAAGTATTAATAATTACAAACACGTCTCCACTTCACCACTATCTTATCTCAAGCAAAAGAAGTTTAGTGTTAGATCCTTTTAGCAGATTACTAGTCTTACAGATACTTACATAGGACAACTATCGCCATTTTGGTTCTTCCCCTCCCCCCAATCCTTCATAAACATTGGATGCATTACATTTCTACAGCTGGTTGAGTTGGGAAGGTGATAACCTTTGTATTCCATTTTCCTATTTTCAGACGATTTATTTTATCCAAGGAGGGACTTTTCTAACTGGTAAGGAGGCGGTGACCGAGTCAGTAGAGGGGTGGTTTGCTGCCCCAGTCGATGCGTGTTTGAATCCCGGCTGGGTGAGGAGATTGTGCAAGGACTTGCAAATCGTTAAAGCAGACGTTACTGATGTACCATAAGACCCATCGACATGTAACAACACCCCCGCTAATACATTCAGTATACAAACATGACATAGCCCTAGCATGTATTCAAGGTGGACGGTGGGTGTTAGCGCCCAGGTGGTGAAATGTTAAGGTGTGTGGTATGTAGGAGGACTACTGGGCCTCAAGGATTGGGGCTGTTAAATCTATGTTCAGAGTCTGACGCATTAAAGCAAAATCTAACCATCACTCTACTCCTTTTGCTCTAACTTGGCCTAGAACTGTCATCTCTTCGTCTTGAATGCTGAGTTGCAGCAAAGGATAAACACCACCAGAATACGGTGCTAGTCGCGAAGTGCAATGTGAAGGATGTAGAGGCGTGATGTTGTCTTTTGATCTACCACTCAGCTACGTGATATAAACTACAAAAGGACAAAAATCCAGCCCACAGTAAAAATTCAATAACCCCCTTGCTTTCGGGGTCATTTATTAAGCTGAATAAAATCGTCTGGCCTTGTAAAAATGAACAAATAAGCTGGCCCATTAAAATGCTTGTTTTCCACTGGGGGATGTCTCGTGTGTTACGGGAACGGATCATTAGCGTTATCAGTTATATCCTGCACCATTTATTTATTCTGCATTCCCACAGCCAAACCCACTCCCAGACCACCAGACTGAGCCGTCCCCGTAACACGCAAGGGCTCGCATTCTCTTCGGTTAAGGGAGCTCCCCCACACCGTTCCTTAGCGATTTATTTTTGGATATTTCCACAGCATGTTCCATCTGCTCTGAAGAGAGCAGCTATTGAAAGCTAGAAGCTGAATGGTTGTCCGGGTGCTTTCATTATTAACGATGCATTTTAAATTATTTAATTATAAGGGTTACAATAATCGTTTGGTGATAAGAATGTCCAAATAAAATATTATGTATACTTATTTGCATAGATTAATTTAAAAACGGCGCCAAACAAAGTATATCAGGTGGCCTAGATACGTTTGATCTTTTGATTTCTCAGGACAAATCAAAGTACTGTCCATCCAGGTAAAGGTTTACGAGTACCTTGATTGTTCCCACCATGTTGAGACAAATTAAAGTAAATTACGTCACTGCTGCGACACTTTGTAAAATATACCAGTAATGCGTCGGCATTCCAATGAAATCACTGGTAGACACAGGTGAAGAAGCTATACGTCACCGCCACTTATAAAAATCCTCCAGCCATACTTTGTCCAAGCGCTTCTCAGATGAGATCGAATAACCTGTAGTCAACATCATTTTGTACATTGTTTACGCAGAGTATAGTGATATTGGAAGGATTTATATAGCACAGAAGAAGACAGTATTATGTAAAAAAATAAATCCCTTAGGAAAAAGTGTTAGGGAGCCAGGTACGGTACGTGCGTAGTGCAGCTGTATACGAGTATATGGACCTGCCTGTACAAGACAGTGTTAAGTGACTGGATATTACTTACCAGAATTTCCAACCTTCTTACAAGACCCTCCTCGTCTGCCTTATATTAGTGTTCACACAAGGGAACTGGGCAAATCCTACACCTTAGCCAGTTGGATAAAAGGTGATAAGACTTATTTGCCACAACTAAATGTGTCCCCTTCCTCTGCTCTCCTGTAAAAAAAAAAAAAAAAAAAAAAAAAAAAAAAAAAAAAAAGAATCTAACCACTTGACCATAAACCTACTCCCTCCCCCCACACTTCTCCCCCCCCCTCTGTCTGTCTGTCTGTCTGTCTGTCTGTCTGTCTGTCTCTCTCTCTCTCTCATCCTAAATTAACCCTTTAGTGCCAACAGTCCCAAGGAAAGAGGAATATTGGCCACTTTACAAACCTAACTGAACCTAAGACATTCGCGACTACGGGCCGGTAGGCGGAAGGCGGTACGCTATTTATTTCATTTGTCAATACTTCTTTCGCACTTGACCCAATGAATGGTCCTATTACAGCTTAATTCCTGCAGTAAAGTGGCAGAGAAAGACAATGTTACAGTTCTACATCCTCTCCCTAGCACATCTTGGTGACTAGCAGCATACTCTAGGGTTAATATGCTGCTAAAACTCAGCATTGAAGGTAGAGATGCACTTTGGCTCAGCATAATTGCTACAACACTTCTTCGTGACGAGCATCGTCTTCTAGCGTTAATCTCTTGCTACAACTCAGCATTCAAGAGAATGAGATGCAAGTTTGTGGTTAAGTAATGGATGTTTCTTTACACCTCTTCCTTAACGATTTATTATGCACATTACACCTCAGTATTCTCATGTAATGATATACATAACATACAAGTAAATGTTAAGGTGCAATATTGAACACAAATCCCAATGGAAGGCCCAAGCGTCTTATGATGCAGATAATATGGTTAGATTTAACCCCCTCCAGTTTGTCTTACTAAAGATGAATCATTTCAACTTAATATAGGTATTATAATAATAATAATAATAATAATGATAATGATAATGATAATAATAATAATAATAATAATAACAACAGTGATAATAACAATATTAATAATAATCATAGGTGGTGGCGACTAACATCCACTCACTTGATGTAGTGCTGCTTACTTCTTCCTTAGCCTTGATCATTCTTTTTCTGTGTCTGTCCTCCTCTCTTCCTATTTTTTCCATCTTACCTGTCTCTTCTTATGGTTTTTCTTTCCTTTACGGGTGGCTTTACATTGACTGACAAGCCAAATGGTTTCCTGTAAGCCAGGAAACCATTTACAACGCTGGGTGTTAACCATATAACCAAACCATACGTGCTCCCTACGTGTCAACAAGTGGGTTGGTGAAGGGTTAGTGCCCCTCCCCGTAAAACAAATAACTCAAAGTCAAACGGCCACCCCTTACGGGATTATGGCGTCTGGCAATAGATATATCATAATGATAACAATAATAACGAAATATTAAAACAATAATAATTAACAATAATAATAATCAAAATGATAATTTTTTTCATTCATTCATTCATTGCCAGACGCCATGTATCCCAAACGGGGTGGCCAAGGGCTTAGAGTTAATTGTTTTACAGGGAGGGGCACTAATCCTCCACTAACCCCACTTGACACGTAGGGATGCCAACAGCATCTGGTGTTCCCAGGCGGTCACCCATCCAAGTACTAACCAGACCCAACTAATAATAATAATAATAACAATAATAACAACAATGATAGTAATAATGTTAATAATAATAATAATAATAAAATAAAAAATAATAACAGCAAAACAAAATAATTATACAATCTCAGGCAGAAATGATAAACAAAAATAAATATAGAATACATTAGTCGTGAGAAAGTTGATGAGCGAGGGTGAGAGAGTGTGAGAGAATCTAAGAGTGAGTGAGCAAGTATTAGTGAGTGAAATTGTGTGTGTGTGTGTGTGTGTGTGTGTGTGTGTGTGTGTGTGTGTGTGTGTGTGTGTGTGTGTGTGTGTGTGTGTGTGTGTGTGTGTGTGTGTGTGTGTGTGAGAGAGAGAGAGAGAGAGAGAGAGAAAGTGTGATTGCGTGTGAGTTAAAGCGAGTTTTTGAGAGACTGGGTGTGAATGATTGAGTGTGTGTGTGTGTGTGTGTGTGTGTGTGTGTGTGTGTGTGTGTGTGTGTGTGTGTGTGTGTGTGTGTGTGTGTGTGTGTGTGTCCAATTCCAATAAGTAATCCGATATAAATAAAATATAAAAATCTGAAAACATTTTCGCTTATAGAAATTCACGAAAATGTGAACTCTTTCAATACGATGTTGTCTTTTTTATGGTTATATTGCCAGAGAGAGAGAGAGAGAGGGAGAGAGAGAGAGAGAGAGAGAGAGGTTGGTAGTTGCAGTTGTGATGGTGAGAGTGGTGTTGATGGTGGTACTTGTGACGGTCCAGGTGATGGTGATAATGGTGGTAATAATGATAGTGGCTGTGTAGTAGTAGTAGTGGTAGTGAGGGTAGTAATAATGGCAGTGACAGTTATGGTAGAACTGGTTATATCAGCATCAGGAACAGAGTGGCAACAAACAGTGTTATAAAAATGACTGTAGCTATAGTAGTAGTAGTAGTAGCAGCAGAGGTGGTGGTGGTGGTCATGGTAGTGGTATTGGTAATGGCAGTAGTTGTGGTGGTGGTGAAGGTAATGGTAGTGGTGGTGGTAGTGCAGTAGTTGTGGTGGTGGTGATAGTGGTGGTGGTGGTGGTGATGGTCGTGGTGGTGGTAATGGGAGTGGTGGTGATAGTGGTAGTAGTTGTGGTGGTGGTGGTGGTAATGGTATTGATGGTAGTTGTGGGGTAGTTGTGGTGGTGGTCATAGTGATAGCAGCAGTTGTGGCAGTGCCAGGGGCGGATTAAGAGTGCATGGGGCCCCTGGCTAAACTTCAGGTGGGGGCCCTTTTATCAAACAGTTGGCGAGCGAAGCGAGTCTCGATTATATTATTCAGATCGAAAATCATTGTATTCAGCAGCCAACTGATTGGGTTTGAAATCACCTATATCTCTAAGTCAAAGCTAAATTATCTTTACCTATATCACAATTAGGGCAGATTTGTAAAACCCCTTTCAAATAAGGCATTAAGAAAATCAATATGCAAAGCCTGAGGTGAAAATGTAGTTAAAAGCATAAAATAATATTAATTCTAACGTATCAGATTTATTATATGAAAATAATTTCTTTCTAATGTTGCAAACAATAATAAGCCTAAAAACCTGAATGAACACTTCATAAATATGATACTAGGTTGCCCTTACATTGTACGTCTACGAACTTTTTTCAAGCCAGACTCATTGATTAAGTCATTGAAGCTCAGTTTCTCTACAATATCATTTTCTATACTCATAAGAGAGAGCTGATTTAGTCGTTGTTGTTCCATGGTACTTCGAACTTCATTTTTTATTCTTTCCAACTTGGAAAAGGATCTTTCTCCACTGCAGTTTGAAGTTGCCATAGAAAGATAAATGCGCAGTGCAATGTGGACATTTGGGAAGCATTGAGTATACTTATTCTCATTCAGAAGCAATAACATCCTTGACTCTGGGCTTGTGCTCTGTGCTTTATTCCATTCTTGGGCACTGACAGTTTTGAATAGTTCTGAAAATTGTACTAATTCAGAAGGAAAGCAGTCTTCAAAATCATTTGAATATTCTTCCATCAATTTATTTGCTGCTTTTCTGATGGAATCATTGCTAAGCTTGGTTAGGTTGGAAAGAAAGCCGAACTTATCCTCAATTTCTTTGTAAGCATTTAAACGATCTTTGAGAGCTGAAACTAGCTTGTCAATGATTGGTAAAATTACCTCAACCTTGAACCTTTCTCTGGGTGAAAATACTGTTTCAGCTGAGGGACCTTCATCAAACTGGTGCTTCCTCTTGTTTTGTCGTTTTGAAGATTCTTTGTATTCTTTGACCACTGACTTCACCATTCCTTTTTCTTCATAGCTTTCAAATTCCGAGCGCTGACTGATGACAAACTCGAGGAGATATTTCAACAAATTAACTGCTGAATGAAAGGAAGGCAATGATTGATTATGTGTGTGTGGATGAAAGGATGCGAAGATGTGTAAAGGATGCAAGAGTGTATAGAGGTTGGGGAAGTGGACTTTCTGACCACTACTTGGTGGTGGCCAGAATTAGGATGCAAGTGAGATGGAGGAATAGAAGAAGGGAAAGACGAGAGGAAGGAGTAGTTGCAAGGAGAGTGGAAAGGTTACAAGAGGATGAGAAAAAGGCAGAGTATAAGAGAGAAGTGGAGGAACGATTGGGCAAATATGAATTGGAGCAGATGGGAGACATGGAAGGTGTGTGTAAGATATTTACAGAAGAAATATGTGCAGCATGTGATGTGGTGTGTGGAAGGAAGAGAAGGCGGAGGGGGGTGCAAGGAACAGCGTGGTGGACTGAAGAGGTGAAACAGGCTGTGGCATAAAAGAAGAAAGCATACAATGAATGGGTGAGAAATAGGGGCGTGGAAAAAGTTGAGAGGCGGAAGAGAGAGTTATATGTGGAAAGGAAGAGAGAGGTGAAAAGATTAGTAAGAGAGAGTAAGAAGAGAGTGGATGAGGAATTTGGAAGGAATTTGAGTGTAAAGTGGAGGGACTGTAAGAAAATGTTCTGGAGAGAAGTGAAAAGAGTAAGACAGGGTGGAAGTGAAGTTAGCAGGGGAGTGAAAGGTAAAAATGGTAGATTACTAGTGGAGAAGGGAGAAAAAATGAGCAGATGGAGAGAACACTTTAAGGAATTGTTGAACGTAGAGGATGGAAGTAATGCGAGTACGAGTATAAGTGGCTGGGGAATGGCTGGGAGAAGGAGGGAGGTGAGAAGACAGGAAGAAATCAGTAGGATAGAAGTTGTGGAAGCAATGAAGAAAGTTAAATCGGGGAAAGCCCCAGGAATTGATGGAGTGTGTGGTGAAATGCTGAAGCATGGGGGAGAGATAGTAGTACTCGTAGAATGGATGTGGAAGATGTGCAGATTGGCCTGGGAGGAAGGTAGAGTCCCGGAGGATTGGAAGTCAGGTATAATTATTCTCTTGTACAAAGGAAAAGGGAAAAAGAAGTGTGTGGTAATCATAGGGGCATTTGTCTTCTTAGTATAATAGGAAAAGTGTATGGTAGGATACTTATAGACAGAGTTAGAGAAAGAACAGAGAAATTAGTTGGAGAAGAACAGGGAGGCTTTAGGAAGGGAAGAGGTTGTGTAGATCAGATATTCATTCTTAGATCTTTAGTGGAAAAGTTTCTAGAGAAGGGAAAGAAGTTGTATGCGGCTTTCATGGATTTGGAGAAAGCATATGACACGGTGGATAGACAAGGATTGTGGAAAGTGTTAAGAATATATGGAGTAGATGGGAAGTTGTTGAATGCTGTGAAGAGTATGTACGATGGTGCGAAGGCTGCAGTGCGTGTGGATGGTGAACTAAGTGAATTTTTCTCTTTGAAAGTTGGTTTGAAACAGGGATGTGTCATGTCTCCATGGTTGTTCAATCTGTACATGGATGGGGTAATAAAAGAGGTACAAGGTAGGGTAGTGGATGTTGGAGTGGCCCTGGTGAGAGAGGATAGTGTTTGGAAACTCCCTGTACTGTTGTTTGCAGATGATACTGTGTTATTGAGTGAAGACGAAGGGGAGCTGCAAGGCTTGGTGGATGAGTTTGGGAGAGTGTGTAAGAAACGGAACCTAAAGGTGAATGTAGGGAAGAGTAAAGTGATGGTCTTTGAGAGAGGTGAAGTTAGTGAATGTACAGCGAGGTTAGATGGTGAGGAATTGGAAAATGTGAGTACGTTTACGTATTTGGGTAGTGTGATGAGTAAGGATGGAGGTTTGGAGGGTGAAGTGCTTGAAAGGGTACAGCAGGGAAGAAAGGTTGCTGGTTCCTTGAAAGCAGTGATAAGAAACAGGGAAGTGAGCATGGAAGTGAAAAAGTTACTACATGACAGTATTGTGATACCAACTCTAACGTACAGAAGTGAAGCTTGGACATTGTTGGAAGGACACAAGTCAAGAGTGAGAGCAGTGAAAATGAGTTATTTAAGAGGAGCCTGTGGAGTCACGTGGAGAGACAGGCTGACGAATGAGGATATAAAGGAGCGTTGTGGTGTGGATGTGGATGTGATAGGAAGCGTTATGAGGAACACACTGAGGTGGTTTGGCCATGTGGAGAGGATGGAGGGTGAGAGACTGACGAAGAGAGTGTATGTGAGTGAGGTGGAGGGGGGAAGAGGTAGGGGGAGGCCGAGGATGAGATGGAGGGATGGGGTGGAGAGGTATATGAGAGAGGGGGGTGTGAGTTGGGAGCAGGGCAGTGAAATGGCGGGGGACAGGGCGACTTGGAGGCGATTTGTTTGTGGCCACCCCAAACGGGATTGAGGCGTCTGGCAATAGATAGATAGATAGAACTGCTGAATTCAAAGGGAGTCCACTTTCTTGAAGGGATAAGCTGGTTTTCTGAAACCTCTCTAAAACTGTGTCCCATACTTCAAGTAAGATTGAGATTTCTAGCTGCTGAAGCTTCTCCAGAAGTCCTTCTGGCACAAGTCTACTTTCTCGTGGCTGATTTTCATCCATTGCCAATTCTTCTAGGTACTACCGGTATATGCTTTCACAATTACCTTATCTTTCCGTGTTTCATACCTCGAAGAACATAAAAATTGATGGGAAAAATCGTCAGGCATTAGGCCTACTCGATAATTATCTTTAGTAAAAATAAACTAAATAAATAGAACACAAAACCTAATCCGGAACTTCCTATCGATAGCACCATAGTGAGGAATAGTGATAGAGTAATTTTCTCTTTTCTCTGTACAGTAACATGCTGCACAGCTACTAAGTGGCAGGTCGGCTTGCAGAAGCATTGCATCTTTGCTCTGTCTTTCCGATGTGCGTTTAGTAGAGTTCACAATAATGCTTGAGGTACTCCATTTTATAAAAGAAGTAATGAAAATATCAAATAGAGAAACTTACGTCTAAATGTTGCTATTTTGGCCGCCTAGGACGGTCTTGGATTCCCTCTACTACACACGTGTCCCGCGGTGTCATGTTCATGTCAACAAAGACTTGAGCATTTGAGTAGGAATAAAATTATACTTTACTCGTATAAATAATAATATTCTGATTCTCTCTTCTAGGTCTCACAGATACTATCGTAATTATTATGTACTAAACATAATATAACTCAATAAAAAAGGAGACATTATCCTGAATATCTGTATAAAATATCTGCATAAAATAACGAAGTCATGAAAGAAAACCATAGCCCAAACGTAATTGAACCGGTAACTATTTTATTTTTATGCACCGGTCCAATTAAGTTGTATGTAGGTATATTGTTATTTTTATTACTTTATACAATGAAAACCTAAATATATTGTTAATGTAGGCGTAGGGGAATACCTGAGGGAAGGTTTGTTATGGGGGATTGGGAAGGGGCCCCCCTGGAGGGCCCTCAATCATGCGTTCCCCTTAGGTGACCTTTTGTATCAGATTTTCTGTTGACAAACTGTAGAAATTAGGGGCCCCCCAAATACTGGGGGCCCCTGGCTGCAGCCCAGTCAGCCCCCCCCTTAATCCGCCACTGGGCAGTGCTGGTGGTGGTGGTAGCAGCAGTTGTGGCAGTGCTGGTGGTGGTGGTGGTGGTAGCAGCAGTTGTGGCAGTGCTGGTGGTGGTGGTGGTGGTAGCAGCAGTTGTGGCAGTGCTGGTGGTGGTGGTGATAGCAGCAGTTTTGGCAGTGCTGGTGGTGGTGGTGGTGATAGCAGCAGTTGTGGCAGTGCTGGTGGTGGTGGTGGTGATAGCAGCAGTTGTGGCAGTGCTGGTGGTGGTGGTGGTGGTGGTGGTAGCAGCAGTTGTGGCAGTGCTGGTGGTGGTGGTGGTGGTGGTGGTAGCAGCAGTTGTGGCAGTGCTGGTGGTGGTGGTGGTGGTGGTGATAGCAGCAGTTGTGGCAGTGCTGCTGCTGGTGGTGGTGGTGGTGGTGGTAGGAGCAGTTGTGGCAGTGCTGGTGGTGGTGGTGGTGACAGCAGCAGTTGTGGCAGTGCTGGAGGTAGTGGCGGTGATAACAGCAGTTGTGGCAGTGCTGGTGGTGGTGGTCATAGTGATAGCAGCAGTTGTGGCAGTGCTGGCGGTGGTGGTGGTGGTGGAGGTGGTTGTGATAGCAGCAGTTGTGAAAGTGCTGGTGGTGGTGGTGATAGTGATAGCATCAGTTGTGGCAGTGCTGGTGGTGATGGTGACAGCAGCAATTGTGGCAGTGCTGGTGGTGGTGGTCACAGTGATAGCAGCAGTTGTGGCAGTGCTGGTGCTGGTGGTGGTGATAACAGCAGTTGTGGCAGTGCTGGTGGTGGTGGTGACAGCAGCAGTTGTGGCAGTGCTGGTGGTGGTGGTGGTGACAGCAGCAGATGTGGAAGTGCTGGTGGTGGTGGTGGTGGTCACAGTGATAGCAGCAGTTATGGCAGTGCTGGTGGTGGTGGTGGTGATAACAGCAGTTGTGGCAGTGCTGGTGGTGGTGGTGACAGCAGCAGTTGTGGCAGTGCTGGTGGTGGTGGTGGTGACAGCAGCAGTTGTGGCAGTGCTGCTGGTGGTGGTGGTGATAGCAGCAGTTGTGGCAGTGCTGGTGGTGGTGGTGGTGGTTATAATGATAGCAGCAGTTGTGGCAGTGTTGGTGGTGGTGGTCACAGTGACAGCAGCAGTTGCGGCAGTGCTGGTGGTGTTGGTGGTGGTTATAATGATAGCATCTGTTGTGGCAGTGCTGGTGGTGGTGGTCATAGTGATACCAACAGTTGTGGCAGAGCTGGTTGTGGTGGTGATAGCAGCAGTTGCGGCCGTGTTGGTGCTGGTGGTGATAGTGATAGCAGCAGTTGTGGCAGTGCTGGTGGTGGCGGTGGTGATAGCACCAGTTGTGGCAGTGCTGGTGGTGGTGGTGGTGGTAGCAACAGTTGTGGCAGTGCTGGTGGTGGTGATAGTGATAGCAGCAGTTGTGGCAGTGCTGGTGGTGGTGGTGATAGCAGCAGTTGTGGCAGTGCTGGTGGTGGTGGTGGTGATAGCAGTAGTTGTGGCAGTTCTGGTGGTGGTGATGGTGATAGCAGCAGTTATGGCAGTGCAGGTGGTGGTGGTGGTGGTGGTGATAGCAGCAGTTGTGGCAGTGCTTGTGGTGGTGGTCATAATGATAGCAGCAGTTGTGGCAGTGCTTGTGGTGGTGGTCACAGTGATAGCAGCAGTTGTGGCAGTGCTGGTGGTGGTGGTCACAGTGATAGCAGCAATTGTGGCAGTGCTGGTGGTGGTGGTCATAATGATAGCAGCAGTTGTGGCAGTGCTGGTGGTGGTGGTCACAGTGATAGCAGCAGTTGTGGCAGTGCTGGTGGTGGTGGTCACAGTGATAGCAGCAGTTTTGGCAGTGCTGGTGGTGGTGGTCACAGTGATAGCAGCAGTTGTGGCAGTGCTGGTGGTGGTGGTGGTGATAGCAGCAGTTGTGGCAGTGCTGGTAGTGGTGGTCACAGTGATAGCAGCAGTTGTGGCAGTGCTGGTGGTGGTGGTGGTGATAGCAGCAGTTGTGATAGTATTGGTGGTGGTCACAGTGATAGCAGCAGTTGTGGCAGTGCTGGTGGTGGTGGTGGTGGTCACAGTGATAGCAGCAGTTGCGGCAGTGCTGGTGGTGGTCATAGTGACAGCAGCAGTTAAATCATCATCAAGGGAGAGTCAACCAACACTGCAGTAATAGTAGTAGTTGTGGTTGTGGTAGTGGTGGTAGTCAAAGTGGTAGCAGTGTTTAAATCATTATCAAGAATGTCAACCAGCATTGCAGAAATAGTGGTAGTTATGGTAGTTCTTGTCCAATGCTGTGGTAATACTGCAAGACAACATTTGCAGGCCAGCCATTACCATTGGGCAATAACTCACACTCAGTGCATGTTCTAACAGTGCTGTGTGCTGCAAAAGAATTACACTACATACCGTTATATATCGGTATAACAGTAGAGATACGATGAAGATGGTGATGTGGAGGTGGTGACAGTGATAATAATAATAATAATAATAATGATGATTAATAATAATAACGGTAATAATAATGATAATAATTAATAATAAAAATGATAATAACAACAACAATAATAATAATAATAATAATAATACTTTGTCTTTACCAATCAAATATCACCAAGCACTCAATTACCACCAAAAAAATTTATTATAACCATCACTGCCACAATCATCACCACAAATACAGCCACAAACAACCACCCACCATCACAAACACAGTCATTACAACAACAAAAGTTCAGCTAACCACCATCACCAACACAACAACCACCACTACAACCACCACCACGACAGCCACAATAACCACAACTACCACATTTACCACTATCTCTGGCTTAATATTAGGTGAGTTGCTATCAACATCTCAAATTAATAGTAGTGGGAGTTGTGGTAGTAGTGGTGGTAGTTGTGGTAGTAATAATGTTTGTGGATGTGTATTGATGAACTGTGAAAAGAAGAGGGAGAGGAAGAAGAAAGAGGAAAAGACTGAAGAAGAGGAAGCAAGAGGGGAGAGGGGAGAGAGACGAGGAGGGGGAGAGAGGAAAGGGGAGAGGGAGAGGGAATGGGAGTAGAAGGGGAAGAGGGAGGAAAAAGGGAAAGAGAAGAAAAGAAGAAAGAGGAGCAGGCGAATGCGGGGAGAGAGAGAGAGAGAGAGAGAGAGACGGATAGAAAGTCGATAAGAAAGAGGAAGAGGGAAAGGAATAAGTAGAGCGAGAAAGATAGAAAGAAAACTGTGAGAGAGTAAGAAGGAAGGAGGAGGAAGAAGAAAAGAAAGTAGGAAAGAAAGAAGAAGAAGAAGAAAAAAAAGGAAACGAAATGGAAGAAGAAAGGTAGAAGAAAGGATGAAGAAAAACATAAGAAGGAAAGTAAGAACAAGAAGACGAAAGGGATGAGGAAGAAGAATAAACAAGGGAAGGAAAAAGGAAGAAAAATAAAACAGGGAAGAGAGAGGAAGAAGAATATAAAGAAGAAAAGAAAAAGGAGAGGAAGGGATGTGTTCGAACGATGAGGAAAAACAAAACGATAATAGAAGAAAAGAAGACCCATAAAAACAGAATGTGGAGTGAGAAAGTGAGAGCAAAAACAGAGAAACATAATAACGTGCAATAAAGAGAAGATAAAGAGAATGAGAGATGTGGAGGTCTGTGTGTGTTTGTGTGTGTTTATGTGTGTGTGTGTGTGTGTGTGTGTGTGTGTGTGTGTGTGTGTGTGTGTGTGTGTGTGTGAGAGAGAGAGAGAGAGAGAGAGAGAGAGAGAGAGAGAGAGAGAGAGTTGAGGGGAAGGAAGAGTAACAGATAACTACTTTTTCTAGTTCTGTTGTTCAAGCTAATTCGAGATGATTTTTTTTCAACTGTGGAAAATCTTATCCCCTAAACGATGAACAGCACTGTTCATTACCCTTATTGCCACTATTAATGCACTTAGGTTTATATTTAACATTACCTGACGATTTTGGCAGGAAGAGAGAAATCGTCATCAGTATCATTATTTTCATTATCATCACCATTGTCATCATCAACACCATCATTATCATCTTCATCTTCCTCATTATCATTATCACCATCACTATCATCACCATCATTATCATTATTATCATTATACCATCATTATCATCACCATCATTATCACCCTCACCATCATCTCTGCCATCACCACCACCATCATCATCATCTTAAGTCATCATCATCATCACTGTCATAATCATCACCATCGTCATTATCATCATCATCATCATCGCTGTCATATTCAGCACCATCATCATTGTCACCATCACCGTCATTATCCTCATCATATCACCATCACTATCGTCACCACCAGCACCATCAACATCATCGTCACCATCACCATCATCACCATCACCACCACTACTATCATCACTACCACCACCACTACCATCATCATAACCTTCAATATATTCCCACATTAATACCTACTCAGAGAATGGTCAAAGTTACACACATTAATCCCAGATCAGTAAAAAATAAATAAACAAACAAACAAGTCACTGTACCCAAGAAAAAAAGCTTCTAATCCGTAAACTGCAAGAGAAGAAAAAAATACCAGAGCATCTTTTAACACAGGCCTTATTGCTTATGTATTCACCCCGTCTGTCTGTCAGTATGTTTGTCCGCATCTAGCTGTATCAATATGTATGTCTATATATTTATGTATACCTCTTATTTTTGTACCCAAATTTATGTATGTATATATACGCATCTGTTTTTCTATGTCCCTCAGTCTTCTCTATCCCTTAATGTATGTATATGTATGTATGTATGTACACCTATATGAACAAATGTATGTATAAGCTCACGCACACATGAAATAACCCAGGCTAACGCTCTCTAAGATACCAGGTATAATAACATTATAAATTGCTAACGCCTAACTTTACCCTTCGTTAGCATAGTCACTAGCACCTTTCCCTCCATCATTATTTTTCGATGTTATTTCCTTGTGTATTGTATGTGGTGGAATCGTCGTAGTGTAGGTACTGTTAATGTTGGAAGATCTGGAAGTGTGTAAACGCTGTAGTGTAAGTACTGTATGCGTTGTAAGAATTGTAAGTGTTGTGAACGTTGTAGCGTAAGCACTGTAAGTGTTGTAAGTACTGGAAGATTTGTAAATGTTGTATTGTAAGCACTGTAAGTGTTTTAAGTACTGGAAGTGCTGTAAATGTTGTGTAAGTATTGTAAGTGTTTGGCACTGTAAGTATTAAGTATCGTACCATAATCTAATAAAATTAATAATATGCGTTACCATATTGTAAGTTATTATATACACCAACACTGATTTCTCTTATCTGTACTGAGCTGGCAGACGAAGTCGATGGTACCATATTATGTTCAGTTTCGTACATTAATACCATAACACATTGCTTATAAATATCATACATTGACAATAACTGCAAGTTCTTGAATAGCGGTGCAATGTCATCTTTATATTGAGCAAAATAAATAAGACAAATGGCACTCTTTGTACTTTAGTGACTCCTTAAAGTTGATGCTTGTTGTACCCTATACTTCAACGCCGTAAGTGAGGTAGGGATACAGAAAACAATTATAAAGAGTAATAATATAGACACGTTCAGTACTTTTCTAGCTTTTTGTAGTATACCCACACCTTTTGATAGTTTATTTTTTACCGTTTTAATTTGTTCTGCCTATGTTAATCTTGAGTCATTAATGACACATACAATTTTGCATGTTCTATCTTACTTATGACTTTATCACCAATAGCTACACGAATAGGCTATCAACTATAATATTTTTACCTTTCATATGAAAAATCATATTATTAGTTTTGTCAGTATTGATAGAGAGTTGATTAACATTTTTTCATTGTACGACACTCTCCATTTGTACACTCATATGACATATCAATTCATTTATTTCTTTACCTTCAAGGAATATGCCTGTGTCATCTGCGAACAATATCAGCAATAAGGAAGGAGATACTTCGGAAAGCTGGTTAACATAAATTAAAAACAATAAAGGACCTAAAATAGGACCTTGTGGTACTCCTCGTGTAATGTTTTGAAGAGGCTTTCCAATTATTATAATGTACATACAGCACTGTGTTCTACCAACAAGATAATTGCTGAACCATTTATGAACACCTCGTATACCACAATTTTCCAGTTTTGTCAATAATATATGATGATTACAGTAACTGTGTCAAATGCTTTACTTTAATCCAGAAAAGTTCCCAACGTGACATTTCCCATGTGTTTGTACTAATATATCTGCATTCGGTGGTCTAAATATAACACCAAGAACTATAATTCTCTTACTATTGATTACTTTTCTGTCAGTTTCTACAAATATTGATTCTATATCAACATCAATAATATCAAGTTAGTTCCAAGTTTTACTTTACAGGCAAATTTTTTACACAGATGGACATTCCACCCAGTGGCGGGAGGTACACAATCTGGCCGCACTATGGGAAGATGCTACCACTCTGCGTTAGGAAGAATTCTACCACCATATTCCCTGCGTGTCGAAAAAGGCGACTAAAACGGGAGGGGTGAGGAGACTAGGGACCTCCTCCTCTTTTTATTTATTTTTTTGTTTAGATCCTACAGTGAGACAGGGAATAGAAAGGGATGGGGGATTGAGTTATCCCCGTACCCTGAAGATTGGGTCTATGAATGTGCGAGGATGTAGTAAGATTGAGACTAAAAGAGAAGAGATTCGGAGAATGTTTCTGAGAAGAAATTTGAATGTGTTTGCTCTGAGTGAAACAAAGATGAAAGGGAAAGATGAGTCTAAGTTTGGAAGTGTGAATGGAAGGATGTCAGGTGTTGTTAGAGGAAGGGCAAGAGAAGGTGTGGCCTTGTTTGTGAGCCCGGAAGTGCAGCAGTGTGCGACTGAATGGAATGAGGTGTCATCGAGACTGATGTGGGTGAAAGTGAAATCTGGACGTGAGTTGTGGGTATTTGTGAGTGCATATGGGCCTGGTAGAGAAATGGATGCAGAAGAGGGAGAGTCTTTCTGGAATGATGATGAGTGTCTGCAGAGTTTTGGAGCGAATGTGATGTGGTAATGATGGGAGATCTGAATGCTAGAGTGGGAAATGTAGCAGTTGAAGGTGTAGTTGGTATGCATGGTGGGCCTGGAAGGAATGAAAATGAGGAACGAATGATAGCGATGTGTGCTGAGCTAGAGATGGTGATTGGAAATACCTTGTTTGAGAAGAAAGTTATTTATAAGTCAACATGGGTGAGACAAGAGAGTGGAACGGTTGTTGATAGAGCATTGATGGACTCTGTGGTTATGTCCAGGAATATAATAGGTAGATTGTTGGATGCGAGAGTTTCGGGAGGGGAAGGTGGAGGTATGTCTGACCACTACCTGGTGGAGGGAAAGTTGAGAGTAGGTAAGAGATGGGTGAGAGCTAAGAGAGATCTAGGTGTGGCATGGAAGTTTTGAAAGTAGAATAAAAGAGAGAAAATGATAGAGTATCTGGAGAAGTTGGAAGATGAGTAGAATGCAGTGAAAGATCAGGAATATGGCAGTGTGGAGGAGGAATGGCAGTTGTTTAAAAATGCTGTGCTGAGGCACGCAGAAGAGGTGTGTGGTGTGAGACAAGTAGGTGGTGGTGTAAAAATGAGTAGTGAATGGTGGTGCGCGGAAGTAAGTATGGCTGTGGCTGAGAAGGGACGTGCATATGGAGTGTGGCGCAGAGGAAGGATGAGGTGTCATATGAAAGGTATAAGGAAGAGAGGAATAGGGCAAGAAGGACTGTGCACGATACTAAAATGGCAGCAGATGAGAGGTGGGGTAGATGATTGACAGATAGTTTTCAGCAGAGTAAAAAAATGTTTGGGAAGGAGATGAAAAGGATGCGAAAGAGAGATTGAAACTGAAATTGAAATATTTTATTTAGCCATAGATATACAACATATCCTTATTTACATAATTATACCTGAATAAAATGGCTGAGCCTTTTGAGAGAATTCTCTCTTAAAGGTACCTGGCTTATAACTCGATATAGTTCACAATATTTTCAGTGTATGATGCACAAAATTATATACCCTAATACTTACATGATATATACATCAAGGTGATGAAGCTAGCATGACATAATGAACAAACCATACTTTGTAGAGTGCATATTAATGTTACATAGTTACCTATTACACATTAGTACCAAGTCCTACCGCAATGTCTACATAATTATGACATTAGTAATATGATAAAATTTTATTCACTTTTTTTTCAGTTGTAATAACAATTTAACTGTTGGACAAATGGTAAACATTCATACACACAAGTACATACATATACATATACATATACATACGTACACGCACATATACACATACATACACATATACATACATAAATACATATACATATACACACTGTTACGGAACAGAGAAAGATAACGTACACTTTAAGTGAGAATACTAAAAATCACTACTGTCCCGTAAAGTTCCAGGTTCAAAACGAAAGAGTTAGGTAAAATTACAAGTTAAAGTTTAATGCTCAAACTAACAACAAAACATTCAGGACTCATAAGGATAATGTAATGGCAAAAAACAGGTTAAATATATGGTTAACTGCAATAGCCTCTATTAACACGAAATTAGCATGAGTAAATTTATCTAAGTCAGCCCTGATAAAATGAAAATGCCAGGTAATACTCAGTGAATGCAAGATATATTATTACAGATACAAAATATTATTAATAAGGGCTGACAGTAAAACCTTACATTAAGCACAAAAACCTCACTAGGCCTACGAATTAACACCTTATGCTATACAGTACAAGAAAAAATGTATTAACACTTATACTCAAATTACACAGCTGCTAGATGGTTGGAGACTTCCTGAGCACTCACAATAATAACAACTGTACAGGGGAGGACAGAGATGTGAACAAAATGAGGAGTAGATCTAAGTGGCAATAATGCAGAGACTGAGCACATTATATAGGGGCCAGCAGAGCTTGATACAACTTGTAAGAAGGACGCGCAAATGAAGCCATGGGGACAAAGAGCTGACAATCCTGCTCTGAACAACAGAAAGAACGACTTACTCTACTATAAGGGAGGAGGGGGGGAGTGAGGTAGAACACGCTCGTGATCAAACATGCAGCATACTGTACGTTAGAATTACACTAAGGATGATGAAATCATTGGCTATGTAACACCTCCCCACAAAGAAAAAGAAATTTACAAAGGAAATTTCTTATTACTCTAAAACAATCTGTCTAAAGTCTAGATAAGCAATCAGCAACAACATTTTCTTTCCCCTTGGTATGTTGTATGTCTAATGAATACTCCTGAAGAAGTAGACTCCATCTTGTCAATCTCTGATTTTTATCTTTAAACTTACTAAGGAATTTCAGTGGGTTATGATCGATATAAATGACTGTGGGGCCAAAACCAGAACATAAATAAAATGAAAAATGCTGTAAACCCAAAATCAAGGCCAAAAGCTCTTTCTCAATAGTTGAGTAGTTCTTTTGAGGTGGAGTGAACTTCTTACTGTAATAAGATACAGGGTGTTCAATACCCTGATCATCCTCTTGCAGCAAAACAGCCCCAGCTCCTGTATCACTTGCATCAACAGCCATCTCAAAAGGCTTAGCAAAATTTGGAGTAGCGAGCACTGGCTGACTTAATAGGATAGCTTTAAGTTTGCTGAAAGAGGATTCACAGTTATCGGTCCAGACAAATTTAACTCCCTTTTTCAGTAGGTCTGTAAGTGGTGATACAAGAATTGAAAAGTTAAGAACAAATCTCCTGTAATAACCTACCATTCCCAAAAATCTTTGTAGCTCTTTCCTACTTTTAGGTCTGGGAAGATCACTTATAACCTGAACCTTAGCTCCTGGTGGTGCAACATGTCCATCACCAATTACGTACCCAAGGTACTGAACTTTAGCTTGACCAAATTCACACTTTGATAAATTAGCTACAAGATTATCCTGAACCAAACGCTCAAGAAATTTACTGACATGGCATAGGTGATCTTTCCAGTTGTCACTGAAGATTAATACATCATCAAAATAAAAAACACACCCTGCCAAACCCTCTGTTACAACATTCATGAGCTTCTGAAATGTGGCTGGTGCATTCTTCATACCATATGGCATTACAGAACATGCAAAAGTCTTTCCTAGTGTTACAAAACATGAGATCTCCCTAGCACGTTCAGTCATAGGTACTTGCCAGTATCCCTTTAACAAATCAAACTTACTTATGTACCTAGCCTTTCCGATCTTGTCTATGCAATCTTCCACGCGAGGGAGAGGGTAAATGTCTGTTTTGGTTATCTGATTAAACACGTCTGTAGTCGATGCAAAGCCGCTGTGACCCACCTGGCTTAGGGACTAGAGTGACAGGAGAACTCCACTCGCTCTGACAGGGCTCAATCATCTTGTGGTCCAACAGGTAGCCAAGCTACTTCTGGATGAGAGGAACTTTCACTGGGTTCACACGGTAAGGAGGCAGTTTAATTGGCTTTGCGTCTCCAACATCGACATCATGCATCAACACAGTGGTTCTTCCTGGAGTGGCACAGAACACTTGCGGGTACTCCTGCAGTAATGCCGAAAACTCCTGCCTTTCCTCGGGAGCTAGATGAGAAAGCTTAGTCTGGAGATCATTCATGATATCAGGATTCTTCCCCAAACTATCACTCAGGCTCATGCTGCATGGAAGAACTTCACTTGCAGACTCGGGTGGAACAGCTACAATGCAGACTGGATTATTTTCGTCCCGCCTGTGATATAATTTTAGCATGTTGATGTGACAAAGTTCCTTGTTCTTTCTACGATCTGGTGTGGCGATGACATAGTTGACATCACTGAGTTTCTTCTCCACGAAATAAGGACCACTAAACTTGGCTTGAAGAGGTTGCCCATGCACTGGTAGCAGAATCAAAACCTGATCTCCTGGCTGAAAGTGGCGTAACCTGGACTTCTTATCATACCAAATCTTCATCTTCTCCTGAGCAGCTCCTAAAATCTATCTCGCCAGCTGTAAAGCAGTGGACAGCCGTTCTTTGAACTTCATCACATACTCCAGCAGGTTGACGTCATCTTCCTCCGACAGCCAGCATTCCTTGAGTAGCTTAAGGGGTCTTCTTACTTCATGGCCAAACAGTAGTTCAAAAGGTGAGAAGCCCAGTGATTCATTTGGAGATTCTCTTGCGGCAAATACAACAAATGGAAGACCTTTATCCCAGTCTTTCTGATGTTCCAAACAGTATTTCTTGAGCATCGATTTGAGTGTTTGATGATATCTCTCCAACGCTCCTTGAGTCTGGGGATGGTAAGCTGAAGACGTGATCTGGGTGATGCCCAACTCTTTCAGAGACTGCTTGAAAACATTTGACATGAAATTACTTCCCCGGTCTGACTGTACCTCCTTGGGCAGACCAAACTTTGTGAAGAACCCTAGCATTTCCTTAACCACGTTCTTTGCTGAGATATTTCTAAGTGGAATGGCTTCAGGATAACGAGTAGCCATATCAATCAGGGTCAACACATAAGAAAATCCTGAAGAAGTCTTAGGAAGAGGGCCCACAATATCCACCAACACACGGGTGAAAGGCGCCTCAAAAGGAGGAATGGGAACTAGAGGTGCAACCTTTTCGGTCTGATTACACTTCCCCACAACTTGACAGGTGTGACAAGACTTACAATACCAGGAAACATCCCTGAAGATACCTGGCCAGTAGAAGTGTTTCAAAATGCGTTCCACAGTCTTCCTCACTCCAAGGTGTCCTGCCAAACTGGAATCATGAGCCACTCTAATGATATCCTGCCTACAAACACGAGGGATGACAACTTGATGTACAACCTCTCAATCACAATCGGCTGATGCTGTTGGGGGTCTCCACTTCCTCATAAGTACTCCTGACTTTATATAATAACAAGTAGAAGCACCAGCTGACTCTTCCTCACTGCAAGCAGAGTTAGCTAGACCTTTCAACTCAGGGTTAGCAACCTGCAACTCAACCAACTCTTGACGAGACAAATTATCAACACTACGGGGTACTGCCTCATCTGGTGAGTGGTGCAAATTAGCAAGAAAAGTGTCACCTAGGATAACATCATCATCATCATTATCCTCTAAGGCACCAGTAACTTTAGACTTAGCCCTAGTGACAGCACATGCAGAGAACACATCAGGGACACCACAATCCTGGGTCGCAGCCACTGGCTCACTAGACAACTGAGGAGCTGGACACACTTGACTTCCACCAATATCATTTCCAAGTAAGAAAGTTACACCTGACACTGGGAGTGTCTCAACCAACCCAACCATAACGGAACCATTAACAAAACCAGACTCTAAATTCACTCTGCACAGAGGGACAGAGAAGTAATTATTCCCTACACCTTGTAAGATTACAGTTTCATCAGAGGAATTAACATTAGAGCCTAGAACACTGGTCAGCATAAGGGATTGGCAAGCACCTGTATCACGATATATTTTAACTGATTTCCTGTTATTACTGTCCAGAGGACTGACAAAACCATCAGACAGGAAATTAGCACATGAACTCTTGAGAGTGTCACCCACGTTACTGCTCAAAAGAGGAGCTCCATCATGAGAATTTAATTTACCCCTCAAAGCAGGTTCAGTTAACTCAGTTAAAGAATTCTGGGAACTCTCAAGGGTGGACACTAGACCAATTGACTGAATATTTAAAGACTCCTTTTTGTTCACATCACGCTGTCTCCTGAAACATTTCTCCGTAGTATGACCAAGCTTACTACAATAAGTACATTTACTTTTCTGAAATCTAGAGGTGAAGCTGGTATTTACTTCCTGAGAAACATCATCTTTATTCTCTTTCCTGTTACTTGTACTCTGAGTAGAGGCAACGTACTTACTCTCAGCTTTCCTTTTTTCTTTAGAATATCTCTTGTGAGTGAGGACATATTCATCAGCTAAAACTGCAGCATCAGACAAATTATTTATTCTTTGCTCATCAAGATATAGGCTTACATCTTTACTAATATACCTTTTGAAGTCCTCCAGCAAAATCATCCTCTTAAATTTATCAAAATCAGAATCCACATTCTTAGAATTTAACCACTGCTCTAACAGATATTCTTTGATTTTTGCATACTCAACATGAGATTGCTTATCTTGCTTATAAGTTGTCCTAAATTTTACTCTATAGGCTTCAGGAACAAGTTCATAGGCCTTAAGAATCAAGCTCTTAACTACATCATAATTATCAGATTGATCCTGAGGCAAAGATGCATAAGTTACTTTAGCTTTACCGGTGAGAACAGTTTGAAGGAGTACTGGCCAATACTTTTTGGGCCAATTAAAACCCGTAGCTACCCTCTCAAACAACTCAAAATACTTTGTTAAATCAGATTCATTAAAAGGAGGGACAAGTTTAACATTTTTAGTCACATCAAAATCATCAGAGCTAGATGATCTAGTTCCACCTTGTTTCATGCGATACTCATGGTCTGCCTGAATCCTAGCAAGTTCAACTTGTGCCTCAGTCTCCTTAGCTTTTGCCTGAAACTCAGCCACCTTAGCAAGAGCCTCCTGCAGGGCTAGCTGTAACTTAGCTAATTCAATCTGCGTTTGCTTTTTTTGAGGAGTTACATTAAACAAGCTTTCATTAATCATGTCAACAATTTGATCTTTAGAATGATAAGAGCGAACAGCAATTCCCAATTGTTGAGCAACAAGCTTAAGTTCATTCTTTGTTCTGTTTTCTACATCACACACTGATTGCACATTTGACAAAAAATCTTTGGCTTCATCAAGCATAGTAATAGTAGACATCATGAATAAATCACAGTCACAAAATATCAAGCAATATCCTTATGATAATATCCTGAATATCCTGGAGAGGTCACCAAATTTATTTTACGGAACAGGGAAAGATAACGTACACTTTAAGTGAGAATACTAAAAATCACTACTGTCCGGTAAAGTTCCAGGTTCAAAACAAAAGAGTTAGGTAAAATTACAAGTTAAAGTTTAATGCTCAAACTAACAACAAAATATTCAGGACTCATAAGGATAATGTAATGGCAAAAAACAGGTTAAATATATGGTTAACTGCAATAGCCTCTATTAACACGAAATTAGCATGAGTAAGTTTATCTAAGTCAGCCCTGATAAAATGAAAATGCCAGATAATACTCAGTGAATGCAAGATATATTATTACAGATACAAAATATTATTAATAAGGGCTGACAGTAAAACTTTACATTAAGCACAAAAACCTCACTAGGCCTACGAATTAACACCTTATGCTATAAAGTACAAGAAAAAATGTAATAACACTTATACTCAAATTACACAGCTGCTAGATGGTTGGAGACTTCCTGAGCACTCACAATAATAACAACTGTACAGGGGAGGACAGAGATGTGAACAAAATGAGGAGTAGATCTAAGTGGCAATAATGCAGAGACTGAGCTCATTATATAGGGGCCAGCAGAGCTTGATACAACTTGTAAGAAGGACGCGCAAATGAAGCCATGGGGACAAAGAGTTGACAATCCTGCTCTGAACAACATAAAGAACGACTTACTCTACTATAAGGGAGGAGGGAGGGAGTGAGGTAGAACACGCTCGTGATCAAACATGCAGCATACTGTACGTTAGAATTACACAAAGGATGATGAAATCATTGGCTATGTAACAACACACATATACCGTATATACATGTATAGTTGTATACACATACGTACACATACATACACATGCACACACACACATATACATACTCAGACATACATATACATATACACTCATACTCATTCTTATGTACATTTCCACACATATACACATGCATATATATTGCACATACACCTGTATACACATATACCTGCAAAAACAAATACACACATACACATTTACTTATACCCTCATATATAAGCGTGTAACAACATGGACAGTATATACCTGTACACACCCACACAAACAAATATACAAACATATACATGTACAGATATGCACATATATCATTACATGTACACATTCATCCACACAAATAGAAATATACATACTTATACATATGTAATGCATAAATACATTCAACATTGACAATTTATCCAACTCAGGAAGTAGAATTTACGTTGTCACATCAGTAGATCACATAGCTGTTACGTAGTCAGCATCAGTATTTCATTAATAAGTGTGATTTAAGCTGTCTTAAAATTAAGGAAGGTTTCTACATTTCTTAAAGCTTGTGGTAGTTGATTCCAAACTTTAACTCCGCGATACTTTATAGATGTTTGAGATTAACTAGAAATCACAAGAAGAATTTCCAGTAAAATAGCATTTCTTAAGGAATATCTTTGATTATGTCTAAACATTTCAACATTGCTTAGATTGTGCAAAGACTTGAATACAAAAAGAGCACTGCAATATATATTTATGCAATTTAACTTTAGGAGACCTAATTCTCTAAAAATGTCATTAGTATGAGTATATCTTGATTTGTGAGTTATTGTTCTAATTATTCTTTTTTGTGTTGTCTCAATAGGTAATAATTTGGTCTTACTGGTCACTCCCCAAACTGTGTGACAGTAAGACAAAAGTGGATATATAAGGATATAGTAAAAATGCTTCGGTGCACTAATAGTAAAACAGTGGCGTGTTAGATAAAGTATGCCACATTGTTTATTAAGTTTGTTTTTCAAATCCTGTAAATGAGTTCTCCATGACAGCTGTCTATCTACCATAACCCCAAGAAACTTTATGCTCTCTTCCTCTTTTAACATCGTATTTCCAATTTTAATTGATGCTGAATTTTGATCTTTGTGTCTTTTCCCATGGAAAATTATATACCTGGTTTTATTAATGCTGAGTGTAAGTTTATTGGCTGTTATCCACTTTGCAACGTTATTAAGCTCGGTGTTAACTGAATCAATAAGAAAGTGTAGATATCGGTGTCTAGCATAGAGAGTGCTGTCATCAGCATATAAGAGAAACTTAAATTACTTGCTTGAGTTAGTAAAATCATTCATGTACAAAATAAAAAGCAGTGGGCCCAATATAGATCCTTGTAGGACTCCAAATGATATACTTTGTTTTTGCGATTTACAATCTTTGTATTGTGTGTATTGTTTACGGTTTCGTAGATACGACTGAAACCAATTATATGCGGTATCTTTAAGATCGTAATATTTCAATTTTTCTAAAAGGGTCTCATGGTGGACCGTGTCAAATGCCCTTGACAGGTCTAAAAATATACTTACTGTATAATCCCTATTATCAATGGAGTCAAAGATATCATTTTTAAATTTTGTTAGGGCTGATTCTGTGGATTGTCCCTTCCGGAATCCATACTGAGCATCAGAGGGAATAATATTGCTAGTACAATAATCCGTGATCCCGTCAAACATAATTTTTTCCAAAATATTACTAATAGCAGGTAAGATAGACACTGGGCGATGGTTTTTAAATAAGTTCACATCTCCCTTTCTATAAAGAGGTATTACTTTGGCTATTTTAAGATCATCCGGGAAAATTCCAGAAAAAAAAGACATATTGCAGAGATGTAAAATGACAGATGACAACACAGGAATGACTTTCTTTACTATTGACATAGGTATATCATCGTAGCCTGGAAAAGAATCCAGCGAGTTTTCCACAGCATGTAGTAATTCGTTATGTGTAATTAATGACATGTTAAATACTGTTTCTTGTCTATTTTGTAAATAATCTTTAAAATTTATGTTGGGTATATTTTCTGTCAAATATTTACCCACATTAATGAAATAAGAATTACAGCAGTTTGCGATCTGGTGTGGGTTATTTAGTTCTGCGTTTTCATGTATAAATGTATCACTAAGTTTTTTATGTTTATCTCGACGTAGAACAGAGTTAATTATGTTCCAGACTTTCTTACTATTTCCTGAATATTCTCTTAGTTTAGATTTGTAGTAATTTTCTTATGCTTGTCGAACTGCTTGGGTAACACTATTGCGCAAAGTGCTAAATTCACCTCCAAACGTGATGGGCTTTACAGTGTATTTCCTTGCCAGTCTGTTCTTCTCTTTAATCAAAGATTTTATCTCAGGTGTAATATATGGCTTATTAAAATGGTTAGCTTTTATATGTTTAGTAATAATTGGAAAGTGTTTGCTAAAATAAGCACTAAATATACTAATAAGTTGCTGTATATAATATTGGGATTGTTGGAATTATAAACTAGTTCCCACGATACATTTTCCATGCAGTATTTAAAATTTTCTATTTTATCATCACTATAGTCTCTAAATGTTATTGTTTTATCCTTTTCTTGTATAGTGTTTGATTTTGCTACGTCAGATTCAAAGACTGAAAAAATTGGAAAGTGATCAGTGATTTTATTATACACAATTCCATTAAAACTCTTTCTGGTGTAATTATTAGACCAGATGTGGTCAATAATCGTTGCTGTGCATATTGTGTTGTAAAATACTTCTGCGTGACATATAATAATGAAATCAGTTACTATCTTACTGTCTTTGGATTTTAATAAATCGAGGTTAAAGTCTCCACCGATATAACTTGTTTTTTTCTCGTCACTAATAAATGAAATAATATGGTTGAATTTTTCGAGGAAAAATCGAAAGTCTGAATGAGGCCTTCTGTATACAATCACTACAATGATGTTATCAGAGTTTTCTCCACAGATTTCAATACCAATTGATTCGATACTGTCGTACCGTACAGTTAAGCCATTCCTCATGATATATCGATAACCTGTTCTGAGATATTATGACACACCACCACTGTTGTGGGATGAACTATTGTTAAACACAGTGTAGCTATCGAGCTGGAATAAATGTTCTATGTCATTAGTTACTTTAGTTTCACAAAAGCCTATGATGTCAAAATTATGGTTAAGTGGAGCTAGGCATTGTTCTTTAAATTCTTCAAAATGTAGTGGGACACTATTAATATTGTAAAAAAGTAGAGAGAATGACATCTGAGGTATTTTTTAAAACTGAAATCTTGATTATTAGGAAAAATGTAGTCACAAGTTGGGTTCTTATAGCCAAGGACATTTATCAAATAATTATCAGGATCAACATCAGTGTTGTACACATCATTAAAGAAAAACTGGTTGAAATTCAAA
Organism: Coenobita brevimanus; assembly: GCF_032717465.1. Taxonomy (NCBI): domain Eukaryota; kingdom Metazoa; phylum Arthropoda; class Malacostraca; order Decapoda; family Coenobitidae; genus Coenobita; species Coenobita brevimanus. The sequence continues at coordinate 12,612,176 of NC_137065.1, forward strand.
ATTTCTAAAATATGCAAAGAAATATTTTCATTTTGACAAAATGTTACCATTAATAAATAATAACAATTCTTCATCATTAAGATTTACAAAAGGCAAACAACTTTAGGCATCCATCATGTACTATACACTGCTCTTTGTTATTATTCTGTTTATGGAGCTAATACCATGACTCACTGCGATTTGTATCTATTTGGCTGCTTTCTAGTGCAGTGGAGTTCATCTGGTGGTGGTGAGTCCTGGCTGGATCTCCCAGTTGCCCCAGTCTCGTCCTTCGTCGGCAATTGTTGTGGCTGTGTCCCGTCCCTGCTGTCATTCCGGTCTTTGGAATCCTCTACTTCATGCTGACGAGATGGTGTGGGAGTGGAAGTGGAGACACGGCTGGCAAGTGACTGAGTGGTAGGTGTCCGGTGAATTGGTGGAGGGGTGGTGGGGAGCCTGATCCTGGGGGAGGGTGGAGGGGTGGACGGATGTTGGTGGTTGGATGGAGGGGTGGTGGGGTGCCTGGTCCTGGGGGAAAGCAGGGGGTAGATGGTTGTCTGTTGTTGGGTTGAGAGGCGGTGAAAGTCCGGTGCTGAGGTTTTGATGTTGTGAAGCTTTGACTGGATGAACCTTGTTGCTGGTGATGAGTTCCATCTCTTCTCTCACGAGGCTCTTTTATAACAAGGGTTCTGTAGTTGAAAAGAGAGTGTTTGCCACTTTCTTGCTTCAGTGAGAGCACAGAGCTGCGCACGACCAATCTCCAGAGTTGATGGGCAAAGGTCCTTATTAATGAACACATTTGTCCCCCTCAGCATTCTCCGGTTTCGGTATACAGCATCACGTTCCGGGAAATAGGAGAACCTGGCTATGACATCTCTTGGTCTATCAGTGGTTGTCCGACCAATGCGATGAACACATTCAAATGAACTTACAGAGATGTTAAGTTTGTCACACGGCAACCTAGTTACTTTCATTTGAGTTTGTTCCCAGTTCTCGCCAACATGCTCGGGAATACCTGAGAATTTCAAATTGTTTCTTAGTCCCTGATCGTCAATGTAATAAGAGAGTCTGAGAAGGAAGAACTAGTAAAAGCAGAGGATGGAAGGACGTTAATTGACATGGATACAGTAAGCAAGAGATGAGCAGAGTATTTTGAAAGAATGTTAAATGTAGAGGAGGAAAGGGAAGCTAAGACTGTGGCAGATGGAAAGGTGCAAGGAATAAATGTGTTGGGAGGAAGTGCAGAATACAGTAAAGGTGATGAAAGCAAGGCTACAGGTATGGATGGGTGTGCTGTGGAATGCCTGAAAGGTGATGGAATGACTATTGTTGTGTGGTTAGTAAGGCTGTTGAATGTGTGTTTTGTGAGAGGTATGTTGCCAGTTGACTGGGCAAGTGCTTGTGTGGTTCTGTTGTATAAAGGTTAGGGTGGTAGGTATAAGTGTACTACCTTTATAGGTGTATGTCTCTTGAGTGTTGTAGGTAAGGTGTATGGTAGGGTGTTAATTAAAAGAGTTAGAGAGGGTACAGAGGGAGTAGTTGATGATGAGCAGTGTGGCTTTAGGAAAGGGAGGGGATGTGTGGATCAGGTGTTTGCTGTGAGGCAAGTGTGTGAAAAGTACTTTGAGAAAGGTAAGGATGTATTTTGGGCTTTCATGGATTTAGAACTAATAGGGAGGCTTTGTGGACTGTTTTAAGATTGTATGGACTTGATGGTATGTTGCTAAAAGGAGTGAAAAAAAAAATTATGTAAATAGTAAAGCATGTGTAAGAGTGGGAAATACTGTGAGTGATTGGTTTCCCTTGAGAGTGGGTCTGCAGCAGGGATGTGTGATGTCGCCTTGGTTGTTTAATATTTATATGGATGATGTTGTAAAGGAGGTGAATGAGAGAGTGTTAGGTGGAGATTTGAGTCTGGTTAATGCTGATGATAGAGAGTGGAATCTGAATCAGCTACTGTTTGCAGATTATACTGCACTGGTGGTTGATTCTGAGGATAGATTGAGACCGTTAATAGAGGAGTTTGCAAGGGTGTGTGGAAGGAGGAAATTGAGAGTAAATGGGAATAAGAGTAAACTGATGAAGTTTACAAGGTTTGTAGATGGTAGAAAGATGGATATAGCTTTGAATGGTTAGTTGCTTGAGGAAGTAGAGTGTTTTAGGTATTTAGGGTCACATGTTGCTGTGGATGGAAGAATTGATGTAGAAGTGAAGTTTAGAATGAATGAAGTAGGCAAGGTGCAGGGAGGAATGAAAAAAGAGATTAGATGTCGTTCACTTAGAATGGATGTACAGAGAAGGCTGTATGAGGGTGCAGTAGTATCGACTGCATTATATGGGGCTGAACATGGAACCTGGGTGTAGCAAAGAGGAAAAGTTTGAATGTAATGGAGATGAGGTGTCTGAGGAGTACGTGTGGAGTGATGCGTATGGATTGAGTGAGAAGTGATGACGTGTGAAGGAGAAATGGAGTTATGCTGGAGATGGCTGATCGAGTAGAGCAGAGAGTGTTGTGATGGTCTGGGCATATGGTGAATAAGATAACTAGATCGGATGCGAGAGGTGTCAGGCTGAGAGGAAGACCACGAATAGGATGGATGGACAATGTGAAGAGAGCGTTGGATGCGAGAGGGATGTCTGTTGGGCAAGGAAGAGTGGCTGCATGTGACAGGAATGATTGGAGAGAAATTGTGAATGAATAAATGGTGATGCGGCCCTGAGCGGATAATCTAACACATTTGGTCTGATCATATGTTCAGGTCAGGTGTGGGTAAGGTGATGGATCCATTATGATGTGGCAGGGGTAAAGCCGCTCTGCTGTTGGGCCTTGTTGTGGATGTCGCCGATCGCACTGCGCAGTTGACCCTCGTGCAGTGTGCTGCGATGAGGATCTGTCCCTTCTCCCATTGGGGCTAAGATACGAATAAATGTGTGTGTTTGGATGAGGTAATTGGTAGTGTGTTGTCCTGTCTCGGCTACCTCCCTAGGTATGTAACAACCTAGATGTATAGGTAGATAGGTTATTATTTATCCACGTTTCCCTTAGCCCTATAACACTAAAGTTAATATCAATAATCCCCAAATATCGTTTAAGTAATTAGAGTTAATTTTGTTCCATGCCCTTGCCCAAATCCAAACTGATATTCATATAAAACATTATCTTTAGTTAAGAAAGACTATACTCTATTACACATTAATTATTTTTTTAAAAGATTTAGGAAAACAATGGTAAGAGAGATATCGGCCTATAGTTATTCATTAGTGTTTTATCCCGTCCCTTATGTCTAGGTATGACCTTAGCTTCTTTCATTTCACTTGGTACAATACCTTGAATGAATGGAAGATTTAATGTATGAGTAAGTGGTTCAGCAATAATTTCACATGAATATTTAACAACTCTGGCATTGATGTTATCATACTCAGGACTCTTATTTTCTAAGTTACTAATTATACTATTAATTTCACCTTCTGAGACTGGTGACAAATACAATGAGTTGACATTAGGAATTGGTGAATATCTTTTAAAGTTTCTCTTATCTGAAGACAATGTTCTACATAATTTCGCACCTATGTTTACAAAGAAATAATTAAAGTTCACCACTATAATATTGCTATCACATATTTCTCTGTTGTTTATATTAAACACATCATTCGTACTTACTGTCTTCTTATTTATGACCTCTAATAGTTTCCCAGCATTTCTTTATAGTTTTGATGATTACTTTAAATATATTTTCAAAATGTCTGCGATCAGCTTGACGTGACAGCTTCTATAAAATCCTTTGATAACTAGAGTATTTATTAATGTTGTTAACAAATGGCCTTTTATAAGAAGTTAAATTTATTTTATTTTTAGTTTCTATGGAATGCTTTAAACCCTTTTTTAGCCATATTTTCTGTTTTTGTAGTTAGATTTTACCTTCATTAGAGGAAAACTCTCAAAACACTCTTTATATGATTTGTTACATTTTGTAAAAGCTTCATGACAATCATTTATAGTTAAAACCTCTGCCCAGTTTACACATTGCAATATTGAGCCAGAGTTTTCCATTTTTCTTTTACTAAATATTCGTGTTAGTTTAATAACCCGGCCCTTTTCTGTTATATTATGTACATTGATACAAAAGACGGGAAAATGATCAGATATGTTAGTGTATAGTGCACCATTTACAAGAGTTTCGTTGTGTAAGTTATTACAAAAAATATCTATAATAGTCGCTGAGTTTCTAGTTATTCTGGTTGGTCTATTAATAGCTAGCATAAAGTAATTTTGAAACATTAATTCTATGAAATCCATTATTGATTTGTGTATATCAGCATTTTATAAAATTAGGTTACAATCTCCCATCATATAATTGGTTTTATCTTTACGGTTGGGAGTATCCATATTATTAGTCTGGCATTGCAAAACCTTATTTACATCTGCATTCGGTGGTTTATATATAACACTAACAACTATATTTCTTTTAGGATTGATTACCTTTCTATCAATTTCTACAAGTATTGATTCCATATGATCATCAATAATATCAAATTCGTTCCTAATTTTATAATATAGGTGATTTTTTACATACATGGACACTTCCTCTCCCGACCTATTCCCTCGGATCCTTTTCAACTGCTGGTATGTTTCTATTCCATATTAATTTTCAGTATTATTATTTATCCAAGTTTCCGTTAGACTTGTTACACTAAAGCTAATATCAGTAGTCTCCAAATATTGTCTAAGTTCATCTAAGTGACATGGCATGCTACGTATGTTAATGTGTAATAGAGACAAAGATTGATCGTCGACCCTTTTCAGGGATATAAATTGATTAAACTCTTCCTCATTAAAATATTGTATGGATAAATTATAATTTAAGGTATTTAGAAAGATTATATCTGGGTCAACATTATGAAATGGAGCATTTAATTCTGCATTATTCATTTGTAGTGGATTGAAAACTGTTAATGAAATTGTTCCCATCAGCATCTTTATTAGATCCTCCTGCATCTGTCATACAATGTTGGAAAGTAATTTCCATCAGTAATATTATTAAATGGTAAGATTTTCTCCACACAACTACCACAAATTACATCAGATTCTGGTATTATAGTACACAAGAAACAGTTTAACTTTTAGATAGATAGATAGATAGATAGGTAGATAGATATAGATATAGATATAGGAGATACACATTCCTGTATTTTTTTTTTTTTTTACATAGTTTTCTCAATCTCATAACCCAGAACTTTCTTGACAGGAAGGATTGTATAGTGTCTTGTTAGAAATATGAAGGACGGTCATTTTACTGTCTGGTTTCATTCTCATTGCCACCCTTATAATTTTTAAGAACAAATGTGATTAACATGTAGTTGGCATGATTAGTGCAGGGAAAAGTGTAATGAAACAGAGTAACAAAGAAAAGATAGTAACTGCTAAAAAGGATAAGTAACACAGTTAAACAGAGTAATTTATACATTAAAAAAAAAGTATATGAATATATTCTAAGTTGTTGTGAACACTTGAGCACCTCTTATACCTCGGCCGACAAATATGATTGCATGGTATTCACTTACCATGAGAAATTATTCATTGACCCACACACTCAATTATGTGCACTGGAGCACACGAATGTAATATACTGAAATATGCATGCATAGGAACTCTTACACACACACACACACACACAAATGCCTATGGACATGCATACATATGCACAAAATCTTTAATTACTTCTATACATTCATACGCAATTACACCTATATGCATTAAAACCCACTACCTCACACATTTGTAAACAAAGTACATGTACCCATAATATACACGCAACACTCATTCTCATACACGCACAAGTACCATATTACACATTTTCAGATAATTCAGTAGTGCATAAATACACTCGTATGCGTAAGTTCACCATAATAATGATGATAAATGAAAAATGCAGAAGTAGATTATATACATGATAAATAAATTCTATCAATGAATCTTCAGTATCTATTCACACTATCTCTAGATGGTATACGGCCAACAGTATTAAGAGAGAGAGAGAGAGAGAGAGAGAGAAAGGCGCTTTAATAGGGACTTATAGTGCAACGAATAATGCTCTAAATTATGCCTTTGAACTCTACAAATCACTGTATCATCTTAAAAGTTTACTGAGTTTCCTAACTTGGCTAATTCTGTTTCGCAAATCTTTGATATTACCATCAACTAACCAACAATCTTTGAGTTTATTACTCTTCTTTGCCTTTCTTGCTTCCCACAGTAGTTACCCCTTTCTGTTGGTGAGATTCTCGTTTATATATATACGTATTTCTTGTTGGCAGTGTCATTGTTGGAATCTGGTAGTGGATTATCCCGTCTCTTTGTCATCTGGTTCTACGTTGTCTCCCTTTGTTGATCATCGTTCCCAGTCCCCCAAGGGTCATCAGGCTCTTTCATCCCCTGCTTAGGGTTCAGCCGCACTCTATTACGAATGACGGTCTGGCGGGTTCGATACATGGAGAAACGAATCAATACAGGTCTAGGTAGACCATTTGCCCGTGGACCCCTCAAACGATGAACCCGATAATTGTATCTCACTGGTGTTGACTGGTTGCGACTTACTTTGTCGTTTATTAACTGTATTCATAAATTAATAAAATCTTCATTTAGCGTCTCAGGAACTCCAGCAATACGTAGATTATTCCTTCTCTTATATTGTTCTTCTCTAGATATATCCTCTTTCATTTTTCAGCTTTCTCAAACGATGCAGTTTTCTTATCCCGTTCCTGAACCACCTGCCTGGGATCCTTTTACTGTACCTACTTGGAGAGTTGTCCACATATGGATGATTCTAATTTGTTAATAACACGTTCATCACTCAAGGCGAGAATAAAAGCTTTGAAGAAGTCTTTTTGTGCGATGCCCATACTGGTTGATAGATTTCTTGACCACATAACCAGCAGGACAGATTACTGGAGTCTGAGTGATGTATACGACTTCGAGTCTTGCTTCAGGCACGTTAATATTTACCGCCAGGAACAACTATCAGTGCATTGTCTTTTTTTTTTTTTTTTTCCATTACATGCTTTTCATTTGTAACTTCTGTATTCATCACATGTTTCCTCACGTATTCACAAAACGCTGATGTAAGTTACACCATGTTTGACTGCAATTAGCTGTTAAATCCGAAAAAAGCTGTAGCTGGACAGATATAACCTTGTCATTCCACGGTCATCATGATCACCACTACCTCAACAGCCGTCATCACCATCATCATTACCATCACCTAAACCACCATTACCATCATCATCATCATAACCTAAACCACCACTACCATCATCATCATCATCATCATCACCAAATCCACAGCCACCACCAGCATCATCATCATCATCACCAACACCAACTCCAAATCCACCATCACAATCATCATCATCATCATCATCATCAACATCATCACCAAACTCCAACGCCATAATCGTCACCACCATCACCATTATCACCACCATCACCCTGATAATGTTAACCACTGCACCACCATAAACAGATAAAAAAGTAGCAATACTTTAGAGTGTATACCACACGGAGAGCACCATTTTCTCCCGTAACACCCTCTCACTAGCTACTTTTTTTTTTATGCGTCCGACTCTTGGTATGGGCTTCACAGCCTGCTCTCAAGGCCCAGTAGTCCTCCTACCTCTCTACATGTCACCACTTCGGCGCTAACACCCACCTTCCTTACTGAATACATGCTAGGGCTGTCTCATACAGGACTGGTGTATTGGTATTAGCTGGGCTATTTTTACGACATGTCGGAGTGTCTTCTGGTAGATCAGTAAATTCTGATTTCATGAACAAATCCTTAAACTGTTCCCTGCACCAACGGGGATTTGAACCTGGGTCCGGTAGGACTGCAGGCCACCTCTTTACCAATTGAGCCACCGCCACCCCCTCTTTATTTCCCCAATAATATTACAATTTATCGGTTACATATGATATTTCAGGAGTGGAAGATAGAGACGCCTTCATATGGTGGCACCGATATACCTGGCCGGCTCCACTGCCCGGTTATACCGGTACAAATGTTCCTCACTTCCCTCCTAATTCACCAAGGGCAGGAGGCCAACTTCAGCCTGTAGCCCACCGGGGTCACCTTCAAATAATCCTGAGTTACTGCTAAAACAGATACTACTATTACGATCACTATCACACCACTCCTATTATTACTAGTACTACTGCGTTTATTATCATTATCACCACCATTACAACACTTATTACTAGTACTAGTGCTACTACCATTATTATCACCACCACTGCTACTATTATTACCTCCACCAAGGAGGTTATGTTTTATCACGCGTTGGTTAGTTTGTCTGTTTGTCTGTCTGTTAGCAGGATTACTCAAAAAGTTATGAAAGGATTTTGATGAAATTTGTGGAACAGTGGGCCATGGCCTAAGGAAGAAATGATTGAATTTTGGGCTGGATCCGGATCCGGATCAGGAGTATCCGGCACAACATCTCCAAAAGTTCTCAGTGAATTTCAATTAAATTTTGTGGAAAGGTGGGCCATGGACCAAGAAAGAATTTATTGAATTGTAGGGCGAATCCGGATCCTTTTTAATGGCAATGGCATTGGCGGAGGCATGCACTCTCTGAGCTCTTTCTTGTTACTAGTGTTACTACTACTACTTCTACTACTACTACTACTATCACTATCACTCCTTTTTTTTTTTTTTCAAGATAATCACCTCCATCCATTGGGGAATTATATTGTGAGGATCAAAACCAACCTTCCTAATACAGTTCACCATTTGGAGTTGTAATGTGAAGGTTAACACTAACCCTCATATTAAAATCCGTTGGCCCCAAGCATGCCAAAGGCTGTGGTTACCAATCATCTACTATTACTATTATTATTTTATTTTATATTTAATGATATTACAGTGTAAATCATGACATTAAACTATTAGAGTCGCTGGTCTATGCGACTCTCGACCACTGTAGCTTCGTAATCCATACCCGCCAGAGAGACTGGCCTGAGGGCTGATGATCTTGTGCCCCTGAGACATAGCAGAGCAGACCTCGCGAGGGAGAATGAGAGTCGACATCTCATCCAGGCAATAACAGAACTCTACAGTTGACATTTCTTCTCAGAAAAAACCTCTGCCAGTCTCGAGTAGAATCTCATTGCCTCTGGACCCATCCCACTTGATGTCATGAACACAAGGGGAGTGAATCGACCATGGTCCACATGTTGGATCCTTTCTTGATAATTTCTATTTTTTTCTTGTTCATTCCTTTTGTGTGCAGCTTCGAGAGACAGTTCATGAAGACATGCTGCCATGGGATTGAATATCCTGATGTCGAAGAACGCCCTCTGCCCACGTGTCCAGAAACCTCAAGCACTGACATCCACTCTTGCATCATTTGATGTATTTGCTGTTCTGTGGGTGAGGTGCTCGCCGTCCGGGGGTAGCAGAGCTGGCTGTCGTGACATCATGGCATATTTCCTGCAGCATTTTGGCAGTGAGGTCGCATACTTCATCGTGTCAGATGCAAACAAAGCCTCTCTTCTTGCATACTATTGCATGGTTTGCATCAAAGGCAGTGCCACAGGCATGGTGTTGAGGTAGGTTCTCTATTGGCCACTCATATCTCAAGGCTATGGCGTCAATAAATTCTTGTTTGTTGAAGTGGAAGCCTATTGCCGTGAGAGGCAGGGTTGTGAGCCAGTTAGATGCCCCAACCTCCTGTCCAATTTCAACTCTTCTGCACTGGTCTGGTATTAGATGTTCGATTATGTGCTGCAGCTGGTCTTTTTGTCTTGCTTCACGCTCCTTGCTTATCTGTGTCTTTATGCCTTTCTGCCTTTGGTGGTCGATTTCACCCGTCTCAACCTGGGCGCAGATCTTATATGACAAGGATTCGGTGAGCCTGAGTGAATTTCTGTGTGTGTAGCTTGCCACGGCTACTGGATTTATAATGCCAAGGCCTCCCATCCTGGGTGGTAGTGCTAGAAGGTCCCTCTCTTCTGGGGTGGGGATGTGGCCATTGGTTAGAGATGGGAGGAATGAATCCCTGATTGCAACCTCCGGTGGTTGTAGCAGCAACTCGATGTCTGGTATGTGTCACGGGGTTTTTAAGTATCACGGTAATTTTGATATTGATGGTTAAATATTATTTAAATTGATATTTATATTCAATAATATTGAAGAGCAGAGACAATGGTTGTCTTGCTACATCAAGCAACGATTACTTTACGCTGGCTTAGCACGATTCTCTGAGAACGAGAATTTAAAAACTTTCTCAACAGTACACAGCAGAGACTAATTACTCACAATTGCTGAATTACTGTACTGTTAGCCTCTGGAGAAAGTTACATCACCCCTGACAATAAATAACTAATACTAATAATAATAACATCAGGTTCTTGCTGATGCATTAACTCCTGGCACTACGGATTTTAAGTTAATACAAGACTGGTCTAAGTACCAGTTATGAATAGTAAACGTTTATGCAAGCTAGGAGCTGTATGGAAAATAAGCTTAATTATGGAGAAATGAAACAAGATTTTTACTCTACATTAAGCTCAAGAAATAGAACTGTTAAATTTATTGATTACAAAAATAAATTTAACATTACATTTCAAATCAATTAAATGAGACGCACTCACTCACTCACGCAATAGCTAAATACTTACGCCTAGGGAAAAACACCTTAACTAAGCTCTTAAAACTACAAAATACACAAAAGAAATACCAGTCGATGAATACTATGTATCACCCGAGGGGTGGGAGTACTGGGATTAACTGTACTAATGGAGCTTGGGGTGCTAGCTGACCTCTCCACTTCTGAGCACAGACCCTTTCTCCGTCACAGCAAACACAAGACTGAGTTCAAATCGTGGGAAAGAAAGGCGGAGCACTAAGCCGTATTTTCTAACGGTCGAGTGAGCGAAACGCGCCCAAAACAATCGCTCATCGGAAGCGCTAATGTCTCACACAGAGACGATCACATATGACAATGAAAAACTGATTTGACAAAGCTTCCGTCCGAATGAGCGGTTAACTGAACGAAAAACAGTGAGTTTTCCACTAATAGTTCACGGCCTATCACAAAAGGGAAATGTCGCGAATTGATTCGTGACATTACGCCCCTACGAAATTAAATTTTTTCCTTATGGGAAAAAATTTGTGGATATATATATATATGTATACATCCTAAGTCATTCACACAAGATTCACACTGTGGTGTGTGTGCTATCCTGCTACAGGAGAAAGTCGCAGTCGCCAGTGAGCGAAAAAACCTCGTATTTACGTTAATAGAAGCAAGCTTGAGGGAAAAACTCCGTGACGACGGTGAAAATCCTGTACTCAGGTCAAACTGAGCGAAAATTCGCTACATTTACAATGACAACCAATTGTTGTGTAGCGTGGTGTATTTAATACACGGTGTAGGTGTGACAGTTGTAGTGTAACTGTACCTACGTGTAAAATGACACAGTAAATAATATGGCGACGACGAAGGCAGAGGAGAAGAGGCGGCAGCGTGCGGCAGACGATCAGCTGGTCCGCACAGCAAAACTGCTACACCCATTGCTGAACCTGCAAAACCAATTGAGGTGGAGCATCAAAAGTGTCAATGAGACAAAATTTTATCATGTTACAATTACTCTTTCTGCCTAGCAGTCAGTGCTACGACGTACATTCGAGGTCGCCATTAATTATAACACACGATTATGGTCGGCAAGTTGAGAATCCTTGTGCAAACTTGGGTCTTCCATAGCCTCAAACTGCACACGGGTCCTCAACCTGTGCCTTAACCTACAGTTCTTATATTAATATCGGGAAGCTGAGAATCCTTGTGCAAACTTGGGTCTTCCATAGCCTCAAGTCGCCTCTGCGGAGTTCTCTCTCGAACTTCCCCCTTAACCTACAGTACTTTTATTAGTACCGGGAAGCTGAGAATCCTTATGCAAACTTGGGTCTTCCATAGCCTCAAGTCGCCTCTCAACTTCCCCCTTAACTTACGGTACAATACTTATATTAGTATCGGGAAGCTGAGAATCCTTGTGCAAACTTGGGTCTTCCACAGCCTCAAGTCGCCTCTGCGGAGTTCTCTCTCGAACTTCCCCCTTAACCTACAGTACTTATATTAGTATCGGGAAGCTGAGAATCCTTGTGCAAACTTGGGTCTTCCATAGCCTCAAGTCGCCTCTGCGGAGTTCTCTCTCGAACTTCCCCCTTAACCTACGGTACATATATTAGTACCGGGAAGCTGAGAATCCTTATGCAAACTTGGGTCTTCCATAGCCTCAAGTCGCCTCTCAACTTCCCCCTTAACCTACGGTACATATTATGTATGTACAGGCCCCGGACATAATGTGTCCTGTGGGGCCAATGGGCGAGACGTCAGGTCTGCACCCACTTCACCACTACCCTGTCTCTCAACTGACTCAGAGATTACAGGTGTGGTTATGAATGGCACAGGAAGGGCATGTCCCTGATTAGTGGTGATACTTTGGCACACACTACAGGAACGGACAAAACTATCTATGTCCCATCCCATCCCTGGCCAGAAAAAGTCAGCTCGGATACGGCCCTGGGTCTTCCTTTTGCCCAAGTGACCTCCTGAGGCTGAACAATGACCCCATTGTAACACTGCTGGGCGGTACTTGGCGGGAACGACAAACTGCAGTCGAACCTCGCCCTCGGGTGTTTGTGACTCACGGTAGAGCCGTCCTTGTTTGTGAAGGAACTTGGCTCGACCTCCCCGTGAATACTTAATCACTCGACCCTTTTGTTTATTCCGCACGGCAGCAAGTGTCGGGTCAGAATGTTGTTCTTGTACAACAAGTTGACTGCACATCAGATCTTGCGGCGATTCAATGATCACTGGGGTGACACAGTCTGGAGCCTCAGTCATGGCTCGTGTCACCGCAGCAGCCGAAGTCTGAGTAGCGCCATCGGAGCAACTATCCTTGACTCCATTAATATTGCCTACTATACAGTCAAATAGAGGCTCTGGCATGACAACTGCAAGTGTCGTACCAGTATAAAATGGAGATGCCACCTGGATACATGCCTCAGGGAACAATCTCACTGATCCATCAATAAGGCTTGCATGGATCTGTCGACCTGTATACTGCTCAGGCCGAACTAGACTCTGCTTGACAGAGCAACCTGAGGAACCATTGTCTCTCAGGACCTTCACAGGAATGCCTCCCACAAACCCTGGCTGTACAAGGAAGGTACTGTCACCTGTGGGAGGGCCTGTGGAGGAAGCAGCTAGCCACTCATGAGGCTGCTGAATTGATGTGGCAAACATTGTGCCTTGAGAGTTATATACTTGAGGGTTTGCACTCACTGCATGGGAAGATGGAACATTGGCCATCTGCGGAGGGGGGTTCACTGTCACTGTGGGACTAGTGAACTGCTGGGAAGTACCCACACTGGTAGGGACGTGACCACCGTGCTGCTGCTGAGGAATGAAGGCTGCATTCGCTTCCTGCCTCTTTTGAGCTGGTGGTGGAAAAGTTTGTCCCGACGGTCGGTTGCGTGGCTGATACTGCTGCTGGTTAGGGTACTTGTTGTACCTCTTCCACTCAAGTTTCTGAGTGTTTTGCCCCTGGTCCTTCCACTGCGGTTTTGGACCTTGGCCATTATTCTGAGAATGGCCTTGGTGCTGGGATTCAGTCTGAGACGGCTTCCCAGACTTGGCAGTATCTTTTCTGCTCCAGGTGTTTTGCTTACGAGCTTGATACCCGTATGCAGTAAAGAATGCGTCAGCCTTCTCTGCCATTTGGCTGGCATCTTTCACCTGGCAGATCTTAAGCTGTGCTATGAGCTCAGCAGGCCACGACCTCTCTAGCTGTGTACGCAGCATAAGGTCAATTATCCCCTCACGCGTGGAAGGAGTTTCATCTTTCTCCATCCACTCATTTAAGTAAGCTGTGAGACGATCAAGGAACTGAACAGCTGTCTCCTTGTCTTGGAGACGAGCTCGCATGAACTGAACTTTGGCGTCGTCTACTGTGAGACCATACGCCTTAATGAGTGCAGCTTTCATCATCTCATATGTGAGATTGTCTCCACGAATTCTGTGGAGAATATCGAGGGCAGGGCCCTCAAATAAACTAAGAAATTGGATCTGCTTAGCTGCCTCATCCAGTTGATACATGTCTGCCATGTCCTCAAAACGAGCTATGTACGGCTCGATTCGCTCGCTTTCCTTGTATGAAGGAAGCTTGATGCGTGGGGTCGCCAGGACATGTGCAGGAAGAACGCTCGTGGAGCTTGGACCAACTGCACCAGACGTGTCTGAAGCCAAGGAATCTCGCTTGAGCTTCATCATTTCATATTCGTGTTTTTCACGTGCTTCTCGCTCCGCACGTTCGTGCTCTCGTTCTCTCTCGCGTTGTTCACGCTCGTATTCGCGCTGTTCTCGCTCTTGTACTAGTTCGAGTTCGCGCTGTTTTTGCTCATGTTCGCGCTGTTGTCGCTCTTTTTCTAACTCGAGCTCGCGTTGTTTCTGCTCGTGTTCGCGCTGTTCTCGCTCGTATTCGCGCTCTTTCTCACGCTGCTCTTGTTCATATGCACGCTCTCTTTCACGTTGTTCGCGCTGTTCTCGCTCGTATTCGCGCTGAATCTTACGCTCTTCACGGGCATCATTCTCGCGCTGCTGCTCCTGATTATGCCGTGAGAGTATATACTCTTTAATTTCGGTTGAGTCCAAAAGACCCATTTCTTTGGCTTCCTGTAAAAATACAGTAGTAGCCATTTCGCTAATTTATTAAGCAAACCGAAATTGAGTACTGACTGCTTAGCGACGAATACTAATAAACAAAAGTAAAGAGTACAGACACAAGCTAGTGGTGACCAGTCTTATCCAGTTAACTGGCAAAGAATAAATCAAAAATGTAAATGACTGGGAAGACTCAATAATAAACACAATGGTACGGCGACTTCCCAGAAGCGAATAAAATTGTCTGGCGTTACCAAAAATAAACTAGAGTTAAGTATTCTATTGATTAATAAAGCAAAATTCACTTGCTAAATTAAGGGTAAACACCAGTAAGCTTGTGCCTATAAACTTTAATGATAAATACCTAAATATGAATGAGTGAGCACTATCTCGTGAATAGCTTTAGAGCTAGGAGTTAATATCCTGGAATGAGGTCGCCAATTGTCACGGTTTTTTTTTAATATCACGGTAATTTTGATATTGATGGTTAAATATTATTTAAATTGATATTTATATTCAATAATATTGAAGAGCAGAGACAATGGTTGTCTTGCTACATCAAGCAACGATTACTTTACGCTGGCTTAGCACGATTCTCTGAGAACGAGAATTTAAAAACTTTCTCAACAGTACACAGCAGAGACTAATTACTCACAATTGCTGAATTACTGTACTGTTAGCCTCTGGAGAAAGTTACATCACCCCTGACAATAAATAACTAATACTAATAATAATAACATCAGGTTCTTGCTGATGCATTAACTCCTGGCACTACGGATTTTAAGTTAATACAAGACTGGTCTAAGTACCAGTTATGAATAGTAAACGTTTATGCAAGCTAGGAGCTGTATGGAAAATAAGCTTAATTATGGAGAAATGAAACAAGATTTTTACTCTACATTAAGCTCAAGAAATAGAACTGTTAAATTTATTGATTATAAAAATAAATTTAACATTACATTTCAAATCAATTAAATGAGACGCACTCACTCACTCACGCAATAGCTAAATACTTACGCCTAGGGAAAAACACCTTAACTAAGCTCTTAAAACTACAAAATACACAAAAGAAATACCAGTCGATGAATACTATGTATCACCCAAGGGGTGGGAGTACTGGGATTAACTGTACTAATGGAGCTTGGGGTGCTAGCTGACCTCTCCACTTCTGAGCACAGACCCTTTCTCCGTCACAGCAAACACAAGACTGAGTTCAAATCGTGGGAAAGAAAGGCGGAGCACTAAGCCGTATTTTCTAACGGTCGAGTGAGCGAAACGCGCCCAAAACAATCGCTCATCGGAAGCGCTAATGTCTCACACAGAGACGATCACATATGACAATGAAAAACTGATTTGACAAAGCTTCCGTCCGAATGAGCGGTTAACTGAACGAAAAACAGTGAGTTTTCCACTAATAGTTCGCGGCCTCTCACAAAAGGGAAATGTCGCGAATTGATTCGTGACAGTATGGTCCTCATGACGAAGGTCCACTTGTGCTTTACACCATAGGTAAATGCACTGTATGCTGCATGGGGTTCTGTTTTTGCGTGGCTGGATAGTGTATGAATTTCTTCTACCCATGTCTTTACATTATCACTCACATATTTGTCTTTGAATTCCTTAGTTCCAATCACAGCCCCTAGATGTCTCTGACCTTCCTTGGTCACTAGCACGTTTGTGCCTCTAAATACTTCCTGTGCATCTTGATATTAAGTTGGTTTCACGATCAAGATGGAATTACTTGCATTAGGGCAGTAACCTATTTCAGGGCCATGAGATGTTACAAGGTCCCACCATTTCCTCACATCCTCAACCTTGCCAGCACCAGTGAGATCATCTGCATAGGCTACCTGTTTTACACTGGTGGCCTCGTATTTGATCTGTTGTTGCAGCACTGTCATCGCCAAGGCGTACATAGCCATGGCAATGGGGTCCCCCTGGGTAGTTCCTTCTGTGGACTGGATTACACCGACATCGTGAGCAGCTGTCTTACCCACAATGTAAAGGTCTGCTATTTTTTTGTAGGTGTTTTCCACATATTGGGCAAATGCTGCGCATTTAACCTTGACATTGTACAGCATTGCCTCTCGGTTGATAGAATTAAATGCATTTAAGGCATCAACTAATAATACTGCCTGACAGTCCTCTTCCCCAGATATTTTCCTCATGGAGTGAACTGCTGCCTCATCTCCTGCCTGCTGGCCTGCACACACTTGGAGGTTGCCAACTGCCTGCTTCACATCATCTTTCACCACCTACATGATGCATTTTCCTATAATCCGTCTTAAGACTTCACCCACCCCGATGGACCTGCATCCAGGATTCTTATCAAGGGGGATTAGTCTGCAAGCCATCAGTGCTTCTATGTTACTGCACTGACTTGAAGCCAGCTTCCTCACCAGTGAGGCAATGGTGTTACATAGGTCTGTTGCTGCCTCCCCAAACTTGATGTTACTGAGGATTACTCGCCAAGATTTTGTATCCAGGCCTGACGGTCCTGCCCCTCCCTGTGTGTGCATTGCCTTCCACCACATCATATCTCCAGTTATCCTGTCATATATGATGGGATTGGGAGGAGTGTAGTTCCCGTCAAGCTTTGATTGGGCACTTGCTTGTCGTGCACTAGTACTACTATAACCACTACTGCTACTACTACCACCACGATCACTGCCACCAACACCTCTACTATTACTACTACTAGTCACTATCACCACCACCACCATTACTACTGCTACTACTAGCCACTATCACCACCAGTACTACTACTACTACTACTACATCTATGACTTGATAACAATACCACAATCACCACTACTACTATTACTCCTTTTCCTCCCCCTCCTTCTTCTACTGCTACTACTACTACTACTACTACTACTACTGCTGCTGCTGCTGCTGGTGCAGCTGCTACTTCTACCACTACTGTTACAACTATTTTTCCGAAGGTCATATAATTTTGTGGTACAATTTCTAATCAAATATGCATTTCCTGATAACCCCATAACCAATTCCATTTCTATACCACATTTTATAACATTATAACTAGTTGTGGATATGAAAAATGAATATACTGAATAATATGCTACGCACGTCTTTCCAGCATGCCGGAAAAAGCGACATGAGAGTGAAGGTTGGAAATTACCGACCCCGTCGCCCAGCACTTGATTTGCAATTAGCCCAGTCCCTTCTGCTGCATATTGGGAGAGGAGGATGGACGTGGGTGCTTCCTTCTCTGATTCTTATCTCACTTCCTTCTCCTCTGATTCATGTCTCAATTTTTTCTCCTCAGACTCATGTCTCAATTTTTCTCCTCTGATTCATGTCTCAATTTCCGCTTCTCTGATTCATGTCTCAATTTCTTCTCTGATTCATATCCCTAAGTGGACCTAAGTGACTTTTTATGGACATCTCCGTACTTGTTTGTTTGTTTGTTATATTTTCCCCACAGCCTGGTGGGGAACGGGCAAACATGAGAGCCCATCAGGGAAAAGGCAGTAAAAAAATGCTCCTGTAAAGGAGCAAAGCACGGAGGCAGACAGGGGAAGGGCGGCAGGGCAGGGAACGATGCGATGGTGGTAACAGCCCGATGTTCGACGAGGTGAGGGGGAGAGAGAGGTAGACTGCACGGCGCCGATGGAGGAGGCGCCGGCAAGCTCAGGTGGAATCCCCAAACGACTCGACGGTGGTTGGCGGCCGGCTGCTCGTTGATCGTAGAGGGCAGAGGGACGAGAGCTGGATAGACGGAAGGGCACCGAAGCTCAGGATTGAAGCGTCCCGACTCTGCCCTCAACCCTCTTCACTCGCTCTGGCTCTCCACAGCAGCCGGTGGATGCACAAAGGGGAGGCCCAGTCCAGGTAGTCATGAGGGCACAACTCCGGTCCTGGTGGTAACGGAGGGAGAGTCGTTGACCGGGTAGATAAAGGGCGGAGGACCCTCGGCCTCCTGGTGGACCGACCAGGGCACTCCCTCTGATGGAAGGACAGGCCCGATGTCACGAATCAAATTTGCGACATTTTCCTTTTGTGAGAAACCACGAACTATTAGTGGAAAACTCACTGTGTATCGTTCAGTTAACCGTTTCTCTCTCCATTTCGGTGGTATACTTTTCAAAACATTCGTCACTGTTTCAAAAGTGACCGATCTAATGCACGTCATTAAGTGCTCTACTGAGCGATATTTTTGTTTATTTATTGTTCTCCCCTGCTTGCCTCAACCGTTGGCCACGCCTTTCCGCTGGCCTGTCCATTACCCATACACCGTATCTGAAGGCAGTCAAGTGTCTGTCGTGACGGAGTGAGGTTCTGTGCTCCAGCAGTGAGAGAGTGAGAGGTCAGCTAGCATCCAGAATCCACTAGACTACAGTTCTCCAGGCTCCCACCCTTCTTCGGTGATACACTACATTCATTGACCAGTATTTCCTTTCCGTATTTTCCCAGGTTTAAGGGTTTAGTTAAGTGTGCTGTTTCCTCACATGCTGGCCGGCTGCGCCGCATGTTGTTTTTTTCTAGGCGTAAGAATTTAGCTTTTGAGTGAGTGAGTGAGTACGATCTCTTTATCTGAATTCATTTTGTGATGTAACATTAAATTTATTTCTTTGTAGTCAATAAATTTAACAGTTCTTTTTCTTGAGCTTAATGTAATGTAAACTCGTGTTTCATTTCTCAACAATTAAGCTTATTTCCCTTATAGCTCCTAGCTTGCATAAACGTTTGCCATTCATAACTGGTACTTAGGCCAGTCTTGTTGTATTAAGCTTAAAATCCGTTGTGCCTTCTAGGAGTTACGCATCAGCAAGAACCTGATATTATTAATAGTATTAGTTATTTATTGTCAGGGGTGAAGTAACTTTCTCCAGAGGCTAACAGTACTAATAAACAGCAATGGAGTAATTAGTCTCTGCTGTGTACTGTTGAGAAAGTTTATAAATTCTCGTTCTTAGAGAATCGTGCGAAGCAAGCCAGCGTAAAGTAATCATTGCTTGATTTAGCAAGACAATCATTGTCCCTGCTCTTCAATATTATTGAACATTATCATTTAATATTGTATATATTATAAAAACCCCGTGACACCCGACCCCCTCGGCTGAAACGGCTGCTGTGGAGAGCTGGTCCCGCCGAGAAGAGCGGTGGAGGTGTTGCCTGGGCGAGATGTAGGCTGCGAGTATCTCCGTACTACAGTAGAAAAGCATGAAAAAATGGATGATGATGATGATGATGACGATGATGATGATGATAGTCTCTCCGCCCCATAAGATGAAAAATTGAATGATGATGATGATGGTGATGATGATGACGATGACGATGATGATGATGATGGCTACTGGTACTGTATGTAGAGGTAATAAAGAACAGAAGCACTTTAAACATTCCTTTCTCTCTTTTCCCTTCTTAGACTCTCTCTCTCTCTCTCTCTCTCTCTGCAACTTGCACCTTTGACAATAAGCAGCGGGCCCATATGGATATTTCATAGTTTCCCACCATGTCTCGCAAATGGTGGTAATTGTGGTGGGATTGTGGCAGTTGAGGTAGAGGATGGTGGTGGTTGTGGTGGCGACAGGTTGTAGTTGTCGGTATTAATGATAGATATGATGGTATGGTGTGGTAGTGGTAGATGTGGTAGCGAATGGTGGTAGTTGTGGTAGCTGGTGGTGGTAGTTGTGGCGCAACTGTAGTAATAATGCAATTGTGGTAGTTGTGGTTGGTGATACTTGTGGTTGTGGTAATTGGTGATGGTGGTAGCTGTGTGATTGTGGTACTGTAGTTGTTGCAGGTGATGGCTGTGTTTGTGGTGCGATTGTGGTAGTTTGTGGTAGCTGATGATTGTTTGTGGTGTGATTGTGGTAATTCTTGGTAGTAGTTGTGGTGCGACTATAGTATTTATGGCAGTTGATGGTGGTGTCTGTGCTGCAACTGTGGTAGTTGTGGTAGCGGATGATAGTTGTGATAAATGGTGTTGGTAGTTGTCGTGTGGGTATTGTTGCTTACATTGATGGTCATGGTAGTTCAAGGTGGTTGGTTGTGGTCGTTGAAAGTAGTTGCTTATGGTGATAGTTGTGGTAGTTGGTGGTGGTGGTGCTGGTTGTGGTTGTTGGTTGTTGTAGTTGTAGTTGGTTGTGGTATTTGGTGGTGGTGTGGTGATTATGGTTATGGTAGTTGGTGGTGGTAGCTGTAGTTGGCTGTGGCAGTTGGTACTGATGGTGTGTGGTGTTGATGGCTGTGGT
Source organism: Coenobita brevimanus (assembly GCF_032717465.1). NCBI lineage: Eukaryota > Metazoa > Arthropoda > Malacostraca > Decapoda > Coenobitidae > Coenobita > Coenobita brevimanus. The sequence goes on from NC_137065.1 coordinate 12,633,094, forward strand.
AGTTGTGGTAGATGGTGGTTGCAGTTGTGGTAGTTGGTAGTGGTAGTGTATGGTGCTGATGGTCGTGACAACCGTGGTAGTGGCGATGGTATTTGTGGTAGTGATTGTAGAAGCTATGGCTTGTGGTAGGTGGGGGGCACTCACCATCCACTCACTCGATGTAGTGCTGCTTACGAGTGATTGTCCTTTCCTTCCTTCCTCATCTGTCTTTCTTTCCTTTATTCTTTCCTCCTCCTTATGCCTACGGGTAATTCTACACTTCCTCTTCTGTCTTTTTTCCCTTCATTCTTCTTCTTCCTTTTGCCTTGGGTGACTCTACCCTGAGTGACAAGCCAAATGGTTTCCTGTACATCACAAAATTATTTACTCCGCTGGGTGGTAACCATATACTTAAATTATGAAGACTGGTGGTTTAGTGGATAATTAAGGCACTCCAATCGGACTAAGCCTGTGTAGGTTTAAATCGGAGGGGTGGATGGGGTTTATTGCTCACGTGATGCCACTCTGGGATGAGTGAGGCTGGTCACTCTCATCTTAAACGTCTGGACCAACTTGCCTAGCCCCGAGTTCCTACGCTCCTCATGGGGCAACACAGGATTAGATGATAATGATGATGATGGTGATGATTATGAATATTATTGTTTGTGGTGATACTGGCTGTGGTAGTTGTGATCATGAAAGATGGTGATGTGGTAGTGCTGTGATCATGAAAGATGGTGATGTGGTAGTGCTGTGATAATGGATAATAATAATAACACATGATGATGATGATGATGACAATAATAATAATAATAATAATAATAATAATAATAATAATAAAATAATAATAATAATAATAATAATAATAATAATAATAATAACACAAATAATAAATAAATAAACCATTGCAACAGCCCTCTACCCAGCATAATTCTGGGTGATCACTAATGAGCAGCTTGTACAGCACCCTACCCGTATCCCTGACTGCCTTGGAGAGAGCTCCAACATACTTGACCTCTTCCTCACAACTAATCCTTCTGCTTACTATGTTAATCTTTTCTCTCCGTTGGGCTCCTCCGATCACAACTTTATTACCTTAACCTGTCCTATCACTCCGGTACGGCCTGTGGACCCTCCAGGGAAACGTCGTCTGTGGCATTTTGGAGCCGCGGACTGGAAGGCCCTCAGGCAGTACTTCTTTGATTTTCCCTGGAATGATTATTGCTTCCATGGCCGTGAGCCATTTGAGTGTGCCTTGCGCATTACGGAGGTTATTCTCTCGGGCATGGAAGCATACATTCCTTTCTCATATCCTTTGACTAACGCAAGAAAGCCTTGGTTTAATCACGCTTGTTCTAATGCTGTCCGCAACAAGGAGAGGGCCTACAAAAGGTACCGGAGCCAACCCACCCCCGAATCACATCATCTTTACGTTTCTGCCCGGAATCGTGCTAAGTCTGTTCTTCGCTCTGCTAAAAACAATTTCATCCGTACTAAATGCTCTCAACTCTCCAACTCGAATTCTTCCCACTCCTTCTGGCACCTTGCCAAAAATCTTTCTAACAACTTTACCTCATCATCCTTCCCTCCTCTTTTCTACTCTGATGGTTCTGTAGCTATTTCTTCTACTGATAAAGCAGATCTCTTCGCACAGACTTTCTCCTCCAATTCCACCTTAGACGATTCCGGTGCTGTTCCTCCATCACTTCCCCCCTCTGACGACCTCATGACCAACATTAAAATTTCTTCAGTTGATGTATTTTCTGCCATCACTGGCCTCAGTACTAACAAGGCATATGGGCCTGATGGGGTCCCTCCTGTTGTTCTCAAGAACTGTGCTTCTGTGATTACACCCTGCCTTGGCAAACTCTTTCCCCTTTGTCTGTCAACTTGTACATTTCTTTCTTGCTGGAAGTTTGCTCTCATTCAGCCAGCCCCAAAGAAGGGTGACCACTCCCAACCCTCCAACTATCGTCCAATTGCTTTAACGTCCTGTATTTCAAAAGTTTTCGAGCCAATTCTTAATAGAAAAATTTTAAGGCATCTTTCCTATCACAACCTTCTTTCCGATCGTCAGTACGGGTTCCGTCAGGGACGCTCCACTGGCGATCTTATCACCTACCTTTCAGACTCCTGGTCATCCTCCTTTCGGGACTTAGGCGAAAGCTTTGCCATTGCACTTGACATCTCAAAGGCTTTCGATCGAGTCTGGCATATCTTTAATTTCCAAACTGCCCTCCTACAGTTTCTATCCTTCTATCTGTGCCTTCATCGCTAGCTTCTTTTCTGGTCGTTCTATAGCCGCTGTTGTAGACGGCCATCGTTTTTCTCCTAGATCTATCAACAGTGGTGTTCCTCAGGGCTCTGTCCTATCACCAACTCTCTTCCTTTTATTCATCAATGATCTTCTAAGCTGTACATCTAACCCTATCCACTCATACACTGATGACTCCACCCTTCACCTTTCCATTCGGTTCCCGCAACGCCCATCTCAACAGTTACTTCAACAAATAATGGATGAGGCTATGGCACGCCTAATGTCTGACTTGGCTCGTATCTCTGACTGGGGTAAGAATAATATGGTTGTCTTTAATGCATCTAAGACTCAGTTCTTACACCTATCAACCCGAGAAAATCTTCCACAGGTATACCCACTAATGTTTAATAATATTCAGCTTAATCCTGCATCATCCTTGAACATGCTTGGGGTTTCATTTACTCGGGACTTGTCTTGGAAAGATCATATTACATCTCTTGTAAAATCTGCTTCCAAGAGATTGGGTGTGCTAAGCCGACTCCGCTCTTTCTTTACCCCTGCACAATTGTTGACTCTATACAGGGGTTTTATCCGCCCCTGTGTGGAGTAGAACTCTCATGTGTGGTGAGGCTCCCCACATACAGCTCTTCTCAATAGGGTGGAGTCAAAGGCTTTTCGTCTCATTAACTCTCCTCCTCTTACTGACTCCCTTCAACCTCTGTCTCTTCGCCGCACTGTTGCATCTTTATCTCTTTTCTATCGCTACTTTGATGGTCACTGCTCCTCTGAACTGTCTGCTTGCATTCCTCCACCTCTACGACGGGCGCGTAGCACCCGTCTGGCAGCAAACTCTCATCCTTTTTCTGTCCAACTCTCTAATGTAAGAGTTAACCGTTACTCCCAGTCTTTCATTTATGCAACAGGTCAGCTCTGGAACTGTCTCCCTCTGTCTGTATTTCCTGCTGCCTATGATCTCCAGTCTTTCAAACGCAGTGTGTCCAGGCATCTCAAAATGATCGGATCTTGAATTTGGCTCTATATTGTATTTTGTTTTTTTCTTGGAGGGAACTGTTATTGCGGGCTCATGGCCTTTGGTTCCTTCTTCCTCGCATAAAAAAAAAAATAATAATAATTAAACTGTTCGAATAATTGCATTCTCAGGTCAGCACCAAGATTTCATATATATATATACTATATATATATATATATATATATATATACTATATATATATATATATATATATATATATATATATATATATATATATATATATATATATATATATATATATATATGTAATTATTATAAAAAAAAAATCTCATTTCTCTAAATCTTGTTTCAGTTATCCTTCAGTTGTTCTCATTTCTTCACTCCAGGAAAGATTCTCTGTTGTGTATGTACAGTATCTGTCAAATTTGAAAAGATTGTTTCCTCCTTTCTTTTTTTGATAAATGCGAATGATTTTTTCACACGAAAATCTCTTCACGTACGCAAATGTCATTCGTCTTGCGAAAATCTCTTAACTTACGAGTCTCATTTAGCTTACGAAAATCTCATTCAACTTATAAGTCTCATTCAACATATGAAAATTTCATTCAACTTATGGTAATCACTTGAGAAAATCTCATTAAAATCTAATTCAACTTAAGAAAATAATTCAACTTACGACTACGAAAATCTCTCATTCAACTGACGAAACTCTCTTAACTTAGGAAAATCTCACTCAACTTAAGAAAATCTTCCATACAACTTACATTTTCAGTCAATGAAAATCTCATTCAGCTTACAATAATCCCTTAACTTACGAAAAGCTCTCATTCAACTTACGTAATTCTCATTCTGAAGGGACTTGCTAGCTATTTCATTTACATTACCCAGAAAGGCAGTCAAAGGGAGTGTGTCCCCAACAGCGTCTCTCACTCTCTTATCACTCGCTCATTCATTTAAGGCCGTCCACACTGGTTGCCATGTAGCGCACTCTGTTGCACGTCATGCTGCCAAACTCGCTTTGCTGAGGCCGGTGATGTCCACATTAGCACAATGTGCAGAGCGCGCTAGTTACCACTGAGCTGTGAAAGGAGGGGGAAGGATACCAACACTCCAGCAGTTCAAGAGATTGTGATGTAGAGCACTCTGGCACTATGTTGTGCCAGAATATAGAAGAATAGGAAAAAGAAGATGTGGTGCAAGCAGTAGCTGTTTCGACGTAATTTCAGAAGGAAGCCCAACGGATACTGTGGGCATCGCAGCGCGCTGTCACCACGAAATGCCTCTAGCCAGATTTGCCAGAAGCCAAGGCACAGACCCTCCGTGGCACGAAAACCCGAGTTGGGCAACATGACGGGCAACAGGGCGCTCAACATGACCCCTAGCGTGAATGGGGCTATACTCGTCACTCACTCACTCACTGTCACTCTCACTCACTCGCTCACTCACTCATCACTTACTCATCCAATCATCACTCATTCACCCACTCATTCACTCCCTCACTCGTGACCCTCTCAATCACTCACGATCTCGTTACTCACTCGTCACTCACTTTTTCGTCACTCACTTACTCACTCACTTATTTTTCACTCATCAAACAATCACTAACTCACTCGTCACTCACTCACTCGCCACTCACTCTCTCATCACTCACTAACTCCTTGTCACTCACTAACTGACTCAATGGTCACTCACTGGCTCACTCACTCACCCCGTCACCCACTCGCTAACTCACTCCCTCATTCGTCACTCACTCATTCACTCACTCGTCACCCCCTACTCACTCGTCACTCACTAACTCACTCGCAGCTCACTGTTTCACTCATTCGTCACTAATTCACACGTCACTTACACACTCACTCGTCACTCAATCACTCACTCATTTGTCATTCACTCACTTGTCACTCACTCACTCATTCGTTACTCTCATTCACGCACACACTGGTCACTCACGCTTCACTCACTCCCTCACTCACTCGTCTTTTACTCACTCGTCACACTCACTCACTCACACTCGTCACTCACCCTTTCACTCGTCACACACTCACTCATTCACTCATACTCGTCACTTACTCATTCACTTAGTCTTACTCACACTCGTCACTCATGTAGAGGTGTATGGTATGTAGGAGGACTACTGGGGCCTTGAGAGCAGGCTGTGAAGCCTATGCCCAGAGTCGGACACAAAAAAAAAAGAAAAAAAAAAAAAACTCATACTCCCTACTCACTCACTCACACGCTCACACTCGTCACTCACTCACACTCCCTACTCACTCACTCACACGCTCACACTCGTCACTCCCTCACTTACTTATTCAAACTTGTAACTCATACTCGTCACTCATTCACTCTCGTCACGCACTCACTCATTCTTCCACTCACTCACCCATACTCGTCACACACACGTCACTTACTCAGTCACTCACCCACACTCATCACTCACTCCTCATTCACTCACTTTCGTCACTCACTCACTCGCACTCGTCACTCACTAATTCACTGACTCACTCGTCACTCACTCACTCACACTTATCACTCATTGACTCACACTCACTCATTCACACTTGTCACTAACTCATAAACACTCATCGTTCACTCACTCACTCGTCAGTCATTCACTCACTCGTCACTTACTCATTCGCTCACTCGTCACTCACACTCACTCACTCACTCACTAACACTCGTCGCTCACTGACTCATTCACTCACTCGTTACTCAAACTTGTTACTCACTCATTCACTCACTCGTCACCCAGTCACACTCGTCACACACTCGCTCGCACTAACTCATACTCGTTACTTACTCATTCGAACACTCACTCACACTCGTAACTCACTCATCCACCGAAACTCGTAAATCACCCACTCACTCGTCACTCACCTACTCACTCACTCATCACGCACTCACTCTCATTACTCACTCTCTGTACTTTTCTGAAGGCATAAGGGAGGTATTGTGCGGAGCTTTGGAGATTACGTAACATATCTTTACCGATGTACTCGTATTCTGCACACTGCTCAACATCCTCTTGTTTGTTATATATGAAAATTATATGCATATTAAAACGATGTATAAAGATGTGTGTGTGTGTGTGTGTGTGTGTGTGTGTGTGTGTGTGTGTGTGTGTGTGTGTGTGTGTGTGTTGTAAAATCAGTGTGGGAGTCAAAGGGGAATCATTAAAAAATATGTGGAAAAGTATTTGGAAATGCTGGACGTCATTCAAATTTTACCTATTCCGCGCTGACGTCATTAACCTATGTAGCGCGTTGACGTCATTGAAACTTAGCTTATAACACGGTGACCTTATTTATCGCTTATAACACGGTGACCTTATTTATCTTTTAACACAAAGACATTATTAATAGCAGAGTGTCGTCATTTATAGCATGGCTACGTCATATATTGCATGGTGACGTCATTTACAGTAGGTTGGCGCCATGTGCAGTAGGCTGACGTCATTTATAACAGGGTGTAGCCATTTGTAGCAGGATGACGTCATTTGTAGCGCGGTGACGTTATTTATAGCGCAGTAACGTCATTTTCAGCAAAGTTACTGCGTTTCACGCTGGGTGACGTCATTTATGTCAGGGTGACATCATTTATAGCCCAGTGATGTCATTTTTGGTGCGGTGACATCATTTTGTGCAGAGTAACGTCATTTACAGCCGGGTGACGTTGTTTATAGCAGAGTGACGTCATTTATTGTAGGTTGACGCCATTTACTGTATAGCAATAGTGTCATTCATGACAGCAGTGTTAATTTTTAGCAGGATGACGTAATTTATAGCACCGTGGCGTCATTTATAGCAGAGACACATAATTTAATTCATTCACATCTTACTCGACTACCACCTCTTCCATTCCACCGTTACAGTCCCCAATGGAAATCTAGTAAGTGACCCACGTGGAAAAGCCAACCTTCTTGTTCATATTTTTTTCAAGAAACTCAACCCTAAATACAGAAAATTACAATATTCCTGTACTTGATTCTGATTCCCCTCAAACAACCCCTTTCAAGATTCGCACAAGATACTATACAAGTTGTATTACAGAATCTCTCGGTGGACAAAGGCACTGGTCCAGATGAATTTCCTTCAACAGTACTTAAAAATAGTTGCTCCTCAGTGTTGGCTCCTGTACTGGCAAAATTTTTCCGCCAATGCATCTGTACTTCAAGTTTTCCAGCCTCTTGGAAAGAAGCAAATATCCATCCTGTTCCTAAAAATTGGGCCTTTTCTGATTCATCAAGTTATAGACATATACAGTAGGTATAACTTCCGTTCTCGGTAAAGTTTTTGAGACACTAATAACAAACACATAATCAAGCACCAAGAAATCAATAAATTAATCAATGATTGGCAGTAAGGATTTGGACAAGAAAGTTCAGCCGTGAACATTCTTTGCCTTCTTACTGATCAGATTAACAAAACAATAGACCAACATGGAGAAACACACACAATAGCATTTGATAATTCAAAAGCATCTGGAAGAGTATCGCACCAGGCCATGTTGTCTAAGATGTCACACTACGGGCTTGCATCACTGGTTCCTCTAATTTCTTCTTACCTTCATAATAGAAAAATATGGGTCATGGTAGATTGAATTTATTCCAAATTTCATTCCTTAAATGCTTGCACACCTCAGAGATCAGTTTTGGCCCCAACCCTCTTTCTCAACTAGACAAAATTAAGAACAAGGCTGTTAGAATTATTAACAACCCTGCCATTACAAATAAACTATCTCCTCTACAAGTAAGAAGGAATGTTGCCTCCCGTGCATTATTTTACAGATATTTTTATGGCAAAGGCTCAGACGAAGTTGCGTCCATGGTGCCCCCTCTCCATGCCTTCCCTCGTGCTACACGGGCATCTGGTATCGCTCATGACTGGAATGTCACTCAGCCATATTGCAGAACTTCTGCCTATCAGAATTTTTTCATTCCCCGTACTGCATCTTTTTGGAACTCCCTTCCCCAAAGTTGTTTCCCTCAAGACTTCAACCTACAGCTGTACAAGTCTAACTGTTACAGATATTTTATGAACAGAGGACACCAGTAATCCGGTGTATGGATTATGTTTTTTTATTCATTTGTTTTTCCTTCCTCTGTTCTGTTTATAAATAAATAAATATATATATATATATATATATATATATATATATATATATATATATATATATATATATATATATATATATATATATATATATATATATATATATATACCCCTAGGTTCATTATAAATAGTTCTCACATTTATGGCAGAATTTCTAATATCAGAATATTTTGATAAAAAAGTTGTAGTTGATTCTCCAATTTTATTCGCCATGATAATAGGATCCACCAAAATTTTAAAAAAATTCAAATAATTAATGCTAAAAAAAGATGAAAAAAATTCCCTTCTAACCTTAAACTGCTGATTAGCCACCAAAGATGCAACCTAGATACACAATACTAACATTCTATATAAAAAAATTAGAAACAAAATATATGAAAACCAATAACTCTTAGCAAATAATCCTGTAGTAATTGAAATTAAAACTGTTTGAATTAGTAGTACAGGACCTGTTTACAAAGGATGAATCAATCGTACAAAAATTAAAGAAAACAAAACAATAAAAGAAAGACCATACATTATCACCCCAATCTCTTGGTGTTTAAAGAAAAAAATTTCATTACTGGTTTACAAGACCAGATTTTTATCAAAACTATTAAAACTAATGTTAACTTTAATTAACTTGTTCTTACTTATTGCATTCATTATAATTTTTAGAGGACTATGAGCTTTCGCTTCAAACCGAAAACACTTATTAAATACTCTCTTAAGATTAGAATTCTTTATACTTGGAATCTTTTTCTTAATAACTAATTGCCTTTCCTCAAATGGAAACGAATTATTTTTCTCCCTCTTCTTTTTAGTCCTACCAGCCTGTGAAGGAGCCCTAGGATTAGCTCTCCTAGTCTCCATTGTTCGCTCCCACGGAAACGATTACTTCTGAGCTTTAAATAGATTAGAATACTAAAATACTTAATCATACTCTTTATATTAATAAGAATCGTAAAGGGCTGATCCTTGATTCAAACAGGAATCTTGGCTGTATCATTTCTATTCGCTATTTTCTACAACCTCGACTTTTTTAAACATAATTTAGGATTTAGGTTAGGTACAGACTACTTAAGCTACGTTTTAGTCCTATTAAACGTCTGAATCATAGCACTTATTGTTATATCTAGAGTTAAAATTAGATTCACCTCAAAATTTCCCAGATTATTTTTATTAGTTAACTTAGCTTTATTAGTTTTTCTAGTATTGACTTTTAGATCTATAAACTACTTATTATTTTATATTACCTTCGAAGCTTCCCTAATCCCAACCCTAATTTTAATCTTGGGCTGAGGATACCAACCTGAACGAATTCAAGCAGAAATTTATATCCTATTTTACACCTTATTTGCATCCCTCCCTCTTCTAGCTTCTTTACTATACATTTATAAAACGAATGGAACCCTTACTATAGGAGCTTTCTATCAAAGAATTGACCTAAGGATTCTATCTTTTATTTGATTCATCTCTTCCATTATAGCTTTCATCGTAAAACTACCAATATACTGTACTTATTTCACCTATGACTACCTAAAGCACACGTTGAAGCCCTCGTAGCAGGATCAATAATTTTAGCCGGAGTTTTATTGAAATTAGGTTATGGTTTAATCCGAATCTTACCTTTATTTACCGAAGTGAACAAAAACTTAAGATGACTATGAGTCGGACTCAGAATCCTAGGAGGCTTTTTTGTCAGTGTTATCTGTCTACGACAAGCAGACATAAAATCTCTTATTGCTTACTCTTCTGTGGCTCACGTAAGATTAGTGCTATGTGGACTTTTAACATCTGGGTGATGAGGAATAAACGGTGCTGTTGTCGTAATAGTAGGTCATGGTCTGTGTTCTTCAGGACTATTTTGCCTTGCAAACATAGTATACAAACGAATTGGAAGAAGAAGTCTTTTAATCAATTAAGGCTTATTAAATTTCATGCCAAGAATAGCTCTATGATGATTCTTACTAAGAATCAGTAATATGGCCGCACCTCCTTCTATTAATTTATTAGGAGAAATCAGTCTAATTATAAGAGAAATTAGCTGAAACAAACTAACTGCTCTAGGAATTACAGTAGGTTACTATCTTTTTTCAGAGCAGCTTACACTCTTTATCTATACTCACTTAGCCAGCATGGTGTATTTTCTAGATCTCTCTCCTCCTGTTGCTTAGGAAAAGCTCGAGAATACTTAGTTTTAAGGCTTCATTGAATTCCCCTAAATATTTTAATTCTAAAAGAAACCTAATTATACCGAATCTCTAACAAACCTTTCAATAGACTTTTTTCTTAAGCTCATTTTATATATTTCAACTCTTATTTAGTTTAATTAGTTAGTTCATTACTAAAACGTTAGTTTGTGAAGCTAAAAAAATAAAGATTTTATCCTAAACCATGATTTGAAAAATTTAAATACACCTATCAAGGATAGTTTTCCTAATATTTTTCTCTATAATTTCACTATTTATATCTCTTCTATGCTTATTTGACAAAACATGCTACGTTATCGAATGAGAAATCCTAACAATCAACTCATCCTCTATTGTTGCAACATACAGCTTCGACTGAATATCTTTAATATTCATAGGATTCGTTATATTCATTTCAGCCTTAGTACTCTTCTATAGATGAAGATACATAGAAGGAGATCCTAACCTAGATCGATTTATATACTTAGTTCTAGCTTTGTACTATCCATAATCTTCCTAATAATTAGCCCTAACTTAATTAGCAGCCTCCTAGGATGAGATGGCCTAGGATTAGTATCCTATGCTCTAGTAATTTACTATCAAAACGAAAAATCCGCAAACGCCGGAATAATAACCGTTTTATCTAAGCGAGTAACGTTGGGTCTGGTTAGTACTTGGATGGGTGACCGCCTGGGAACACCAGATGCTGTTGGCATAACGTTCTCCCTACGTGTCAAGTGGGGTTGGTGGAGGACTAGTGCCCCTCCCTGTAAAACAATTAACAAAGCCCTTGGCGACCCCGTTTGGGATACATGGCGTCTGGCAATGATGATGATGATGAGTAGGAGACGTAGCAATCCTTATAAGAATCGCCTTAATATTTATCGAAAGAGGGTGAAATTTCATTTTCCATGTATTCTACCTAGATGATAACTTCACATTATTAATAAAAAGACTTATTGTTGTAGCAGCAATAACCAAAAGAGCTCAAATTCCATTTTCCGCTTGACTTCCTGCTACCATGGCTGCTCCAACGCCAGTCTCAGCACTAGTCCACTCTTCAATCCTTGTTACGGCTGGAGTGTACCTTCTCATCTGAGTTAGACCCGCACTATCCGAAACAATCTTACCAACTCTCCTTCTATTTAGTTCTCTAACAATATTTATATCAGGACTCGGGGCTAATTTTGAATACGATTTAAAAAAAAATTATTGCCCTATCAACTTGGTGTACTATTAAGAATCTTATCCCTAGGATTCAAAGACCTTGCATTTTTCCATCTCCTTACACACGCACTATTCAAAGCTCTTTTATTCATATGTGCCGGAGCCATAATCCATAATGTAAAAGAATACCAAGACATTCGACTCATAGGAAGACTAGTAACTTCTATACCCTTAACTTGTATTATTAGGACTCCAAATAATTACAAATCATAATAGATAGATAGATAAATAGATAGATAGACAGCTCTATGCGAGCCTGGGAATGGGAAATGATCTTGCAAGTTACACTGAGGAAAAGCTGACGACAGACTAGGAAGTAGGAGTCAGGAGATGATGCAGTTAGTTGGTCAGCGATCACCAGGTGAACACACATACACACATACTGACACACAGGCTTCTAGAACTTTCCAATCACAAGGAACACACGTGATACGTCTCCTGTTTCACCAGACTTTAGGAAAGAGAGCTCAGAAGGAAGCTAGCCATAGAACAGACAGGTCGCAGGGAGAAGGGCTTAGCAACTTGAGAGAGAGAGAGAGAGAGAGAGAGAGAGAGAGAGAGAGAGGGAGACAGGAACTCTGCTCAACTCACTCGTGAGTGAGAGACTTGTTAATATTTCCAAGACAAATAAATATAGTCTCATACTATTCTTTACCTCTCATGTCATTGCACGACAAATGGGAAAGAAGATTATCTACTTACAAAGCTACTCAAGTATAACAACCGCTCGTTCACAAGTCTAATATATATATAACTCCACTACAAGTAACTACAAAATCTTTATGACATCTGGTGGCAGCAGTGGGATTCGAACCCACGCCTCCGAAGAGACTGGTGAATTCTTACAAAATATCAAGATTGAAAACAAGAATACCTCTCACAACCAACAACTCACAAATAGCTCCTGACAGTTCTCCCTAACCCCCCCTCCGTCTCTCCGATCATCACGCTGATGTAGAGGTGAAGAGATCACAGGACGTCTTGCAAGTAGTTTAACAATATATTGATACAAACAATCTTGCAACTTCTACGACGAACCAGCGAACTACAACCATCTACAATCAACTACAAGTAACAACTCTACGAGTCGTCTGTATAATCTTCTACACGCACCTACAAGTAGTGGCAGTCTTCATCCTACAATGAGTAAATCACAAGAGAAAAGGACCGAGAAAACCCTCCTCTCTCTGCTACATCCACCCAACTTCCACTGCTGACGCAGGAGTTAAGAGGCCAAGACGACGAAGCAAATACCAAGTCCATATTCACAACTCATCTTACTCATCTTCACTAAGTTACTCATCGCTACTCATTACTCACCACAGCTACCAGTGTGGGAAGCCGACGTCACCATGTGCTGAGATGACATCACAACGCGAGTCTGCCATGCCAAGCAACGTGTGACTGACACCAGGCACCTCTCACCCACTACTCATTACTCATTATTCACATAGCTCCTACTCATACTCATTTATTTTCACAGTTAAGTTGGAAATTCGACGTTCTATGCTGAGGTTTGCCTGGGACAGCTGTTAACCACCACAAGCACCAGGCCATGGAATTTCCTGAGTAATATCATCCATCAACACACCACTAGAATTATCAAGAGATCTTCAATCAAACCTGTATTTTTCTTCCGAGATCGACTTTTGTATCGACACACCTCTACGATCTGTATCAAGTGGGTAAAATTATACTTACTCATTTCTTCACAGTGCTAAAATTAGCTATATTCAACTTTTTTTTACTTATTTCCATATATACACTTATACACTCACTATATATCATTTATTTCAACTTATTTACTCATCTATTTTATTAGGACATAAATAAACAAGAGGCGTATTTCATAACACCATATCTTAATGACAGGAATATTTTCGCCACCACCCACGTTAATACCAGATGACACACAATTTGCCACAACAACAGACTCACACTTAAGAGAGCACCAAGGCAACACACCAGATGACACACAATTTGCCACAACAACAGACTCACAATTAAGAGAGCCCCAAGGCAACCCACCCCTTGTACAAACCTCACCACACACTACAAATCAGGAAACAAATACGGCAGTTTCAGATGATGAGTGGGAAATCCCCTCTGACGTAGCAAGTGCGGACTTTGTCGCTGACTGGCATACGTATGCCAATATACTTAACAGGGTTCACCGGTCCGGTCGTACATATTCCACCATTCCCTTACACAACGATAAACACGTCCAAGTTGAATTAACAGAGCAAACAGTGAAAATGAATCAAGAAACAAATACCGCTGATCTAACAACCACACCCCAAGTGTTTGTGTACCACGAGGATAAAACTGCCCCAAAATTCTCTGGCACAGACAAAGATCGCATTGATGTCATTTCATTATTCAGTCAGTGCGAACAAATGTTCATCAAGCGCCACATACTAGATGAACAAGAGAAAATTGCTATTTTTTCATCTTGCATAAGCCAGGAAAGATGTCCAGCGAGCAACTTGCTTCGCTCAGACAAGCTCCATCATGCTAGGACATATGATGAATTTAAAACTGAATTTTTGAAGAAATTTTCTGGAGGTATGAACTTCTTGCCAGGTATAATTCCAGAATTACATAAAATTATAGATCTTGTAAGGGAGCACACTACAAACCATGTGCTCAGTGAAATAACTGATGTCTCCACAATCAAGAGAACATTATTAGTTACTTTGGAAAATTCTAATTGGATAACAGATGATGGAAAGATGTTCCCAGACCTCGTCGTGGACATCATTGGTTATGTAGCTGCCTTGTGTAAATTACATGATAGGACCCTTAAGATCGCCAAGACGATCGCGTACACCCCAGGAATGTGCTTGCTAGACTTAATGAACGAGGTAGAGATGCAGAGCAGTAAAGCAGGTATGGTCAACACACATGCACATTCTGGTAGAATGAGGGTACCTGAGACAGTATCAGCTGTGAAAACATCTACACTGATCCCAAACAGAGAACAAAATCGATCGCGACCAGAAAGCAGGCAGCCCAAACAACCAAACATGAGAAGGCCTCGTTCACAGACGCCTTCCTACAGGCAGTTTCATAAGTTTTCGCGCAGCCCGAGCAGGTCTCGCGCCATACACAACACTTCTTATGGGAAATCACATCGTAGGTCACAGTCAAGGGATAGGTCCATTCTATGTCATTATTGTGCAAAACCAGGACACACAAGGTATGAATGCTTTATCAAGGCAAAAGAGGACAAACAAAAGACACAAGGATTTGGTCCTTACTGTAGGCATCATAGATACCAATGGCACTGGACCAGTGTTTGCAAAACAGTAGAAAAAATTGTGTCTATATTCAAATCGGGGGAAGACCAAGTCATGACAGAAAACGAACAAACGTAAAGAAAAACAAGTCTAAGCTTCACATAGGAGGCATGTTGGGAAATGAGTGTATCTTGATACCAGCTGTATGTGAGGATCAAAACGTTTCCTTATTTTTAGATACAGGCTCTCCAGTGAACTTAATAACACATGAAGAACTAAATAGAATTCTTGAAAATAAAAAGCAAGTAACTTTTCTGGATGAAGCTGATTTAGATTTATACACAGTAGATGGACAAGAGATTACAGTGAAAGGTATGATAAGATTAAATATCAGTTTCACAGAAACTACAAGACCATTCTCTGCATTTTTCTATATCGTTGAAAACTTAGCAATTAAAGCTCATATGTTACTGGGCTTAAGATCCATGAGAGCTGAGAACATAACCATACTCCCACAAATGAATGGAATAGACTTTGACAATGAATTTATAGAGGAAATAACTTCAGAGCCCTCACCGATTGGTAGAAGAGAGCCAAAAAGAATTGGTAATATTAAAGGCTTAAACAAACATACACAAACAGATGGGTGTATAGATCCACTCCCACCACCAGCCCCATCCTCCAGAATTAGTGACCCAGATAACAGTACTGATTTATCAATTTTTCCAGCCCATCTCACTAATGATTTAGTTATACCACCTAATTCATACATGAAGGTTACCATAAAGAGCAAATTACGGAATAGTACTGTTCTTGTCTTAGAAGAATTATGTAAAGTAAAGGGATTGTCAGTAGAAAACGCATTATGTCATACGAACGACGAAGGGCAAACTCAGATATTCATAATTAATCACATGAATGGGGAAGTTCAGTTGAAAAAGGGAACTTGCATAGTTAATATTGAAAAATGTCCCGCCCCTGTGAAGGAAATAGTTATAGCTGGAATGACAAGTGAGATAAAATCTACGGATAGAGAAAGAATAAAAGAGAATTTAATTCACTCAGGTGAATTTGATGAAGAAAATGATTTGTTAACCCTGCTGGAAACACACAAGGACACCGTAGCATTGCCCGGAGAACAATTAGGGTGTACTAACTTGATTAATCACATGATTAATGTGCACCCAGAAACACCACCAATTTTCGTACCAGCTTACCGCATACCACACTCCCAACGTACACTTGCAAATCAGTATGTCGATGAAATGTTAAAACTTGGAATTATTGAGCCTTCAGTCTCCCCGTGGAATGCCCCCTTATTCTTCGTGCCCTAACGAAATGGAGAAATGCGTGCGGTAGTAGATTACCGTAAACTAAATAATCACACAATCCCAGACAGATTTCCCATGCCATTGCTAAGCGATGTTCTACAGAATATTGGTCCTGAGAATAATATATTCTCAACCATCGATCTCCTAAACGGCTATTATCAGATTCCGGTATCTAAGGAGTCACATAAATACACTGCCTTTTCAACAAACAGAGGCCATTATCAATATACAAGAATGCCAATGGGACTGAGGACAGCTCCAGGCACATTCCAGCGTCTTATGAATTACGTATTGTCCGGAATTTTAGGACAAGGAATATTTGTTTATCTTGACGATATTATAATCGCAACGAAGAATATTAAGGATTATCTCAGGAAATTAGACTTACTCTTACAAAAGCTTAGTGATGCTGGTTTAAAAATTAAACTTTCTAAATACAAATTTTGCTTTAAGGAAATAAATTTCTTAGGCCACAAATTAAGTTCTGATGGTATTCACACCACTGATGACAAAATACAGGCAGTGAGAGATTTTCCTGAATCCACTACGACTGACGAAGTTAGACAATTTTTAGGTCTGGCTGGGTACTATAGGTCATTCGTACCACAGTTCTCTCATATAGCCTTTCCTCTATTCCAACTACTCAAAAAAGATGCTGTATTCCAATGGGAAGAAGAACAAAAAAGGGCATTTAACAATCTACAAATTAAACTAACAAATGCACCTTGTTTAGCATATCCAGGTTACACAAAATTATTTCTTATTTGTACAGACGCATCAGTTAAAGGATTAGGGGCTGTACTGATGCAGGAAGATAAAAGAGGAAAGAATCAACCAATTGCATTTGCCAGCAGACAAACAAGAGGTGCAGAGAAAAATTATTGCACTACAGACTTAGAGGCACTTGCAGTGTTTTTTGCATTACAAAAGTTTCGAGATTTGGTATATGGTTACGAAATCCACTTATTCACCGACCATAAACCACTGGTCGGTATGTTTAAAGAAAAACTCCTTTCTGGGAGGAGAGCAAGATGGAAATGTACAGTTGAAAACTACAATGTACAAATTCATTATATACAAGGTAAAATGAACATAGTAGCTGACGCATTATCTAGGAACCCGAACACAATTCAGGTTGCGGCGTTAGATCTCAAAGGAAATATCCCAAACCACGTGGATATCGCAAAGGCACAAAGACTTGACCCAATATGGTCTAAAGTTATATACAAGTTAGAAAGTGGAGACGACATACAATTACCCAAACTGCATGTCCCACTTGAACAATTCATAATGGTCAATAATACATTATACAAAATTAACTCTAAACAACCAAAACGCCAAAGACATACTAACCAGTTGGTAGTACCTAATGACATGATACCCCAAGTATTACGATTGATACACGACAGCCCACATGCAGGACATCCTGGAAAGGATAAGACATTCAACCAAGCCCAGCTATTATATTACTGGCCTTCATTACGAAAAGATATAAACAATCATATAGACAGATGCGAATCATGTGCGAAACACAAAGGATACCCAATCACACCTGCACCGATGGGTAATTACCCTGTACCACATCAACCATGGGATGTTGTCGCTGTTGATTTACTCAAGATGCCATTATCATACAATAATAACCTATACTTATTCGTAGCAACGGATCATTTTTCCCGTTATGTTATTTTAGCTCCAATTAAAGATAAGACAGCAGAGACAGTAGCAAAGGCAATAACAGATAATGTAATATGTCGCTTTACTACCCCAAAGGTACTAATAAGTGATAATGGAGGAGAATTTAATTCTGAGATCTTACAAGAAATATGTAAACAATACAACATCAAAAAGGTTAACGTTTTGGCCTATCAACCAGCATCGAATGGGTTGGTAGAGAGACAAAATAAAAAAGTATTAGATGTGCTACGACACATTCTCAGTGAAAATTATGCAAGCTGGGATGATTGGATTCCCAGAGTAGAAGCCTCATTTAATGGGTCTATAAATAAATCCATCGGTGACACACCACATTTCATTATATATGGCAAAGATAAAAAATTACCATATGAGCTCCTAGAAGGTGACAGCATGCCTATATACAATTACGATGATTACTCTAAACTCGGTTTACGTGAATTCCAGGACATTCACAAAAGAGTCAAAAAACAATTAACGATGTCCAAGGAAGAAATGACGGAGGCATTTAACAAGAAGGCAAAAGATTCACCTATCAGCTTAGGAGACATTGTTTACGGTGTCATTCATACGAGAGACAATAAATTATCCCCAAAATTTGAGGGCCCATACAGAGTAATTAACATAAAAGCAAACAAAGTTTTAATTAAGTCACTTTCAAGTGGCGAGGAGAAACAAGTTCATATTGACCATTTAAAACGAGTTTCAAGGGAATTATCCCATAATTATTCAGCCTCGGATACAACCGAACAGGCGAACGTACCTCAGGAAAACAAGCAAGAAAACAACAATGATTACAAAAAGAAATTAAGGTCATATACCAAACAATCGAACATAGGTGCAACTGTTCCAATCAAATCTACAGTACATCATTTACGAGAATTAAATATCGATTTAAACTCCTTCTATAAATGAAATAAGAATCAACCGTAACGCACATCATCACTATCATCAACCACAGCATGACCATATTTGGAAATTAATAGATTTTTTTTTTTTTTTTCGGTAGGTTACGATGAAGGGACTTTTGCTATGGATTCTCCTCTACATAGTGTTACGGAACAGAGAAAGATAATGTACACTTTAAGTGAGAATGCTAAAAATCACTACTGTCCCGTAAAGTTCCAGGTTAAAACAAAAGAGTTAGGTAAAATTACAGGTTAAAGTTTAATGCTCAAACTAACAACAAAACATTCAGGACTCATAAGGATAATGTAATGGCAAATAAACAGGTTAAATATATGGTTAACTGCAATAGCCTCTATTAACACGAAATTAGCAAGAGTAAATTTATCTAAGTCAGCCCTGATGAAATGAAAATACACCGGGTAATGCTCAGTTAATGCAAGATAAATTATTACAGATACAAAATATTATTAATGATGACTGACGTAAAGAACCTTTACATAAATTACAAAAAACTTCACTAGGCCTACAAATTAAACTTATGCTACACAGTACAAGAAAAAATGCAACAACACTTATACTCAAATTACACACAGCTGCTAGATCTTTGGAGATTTCTTGAGCACTCACAATAATAATAACTGTGGAGGGGAGGACAGAGATGTGAACAAAATGAGGAGCAGATCTAAGTGGCAATGATGCAGAGACTGAGCTCATTATATAGGGGCCGGCAGAGCTTGATACAACTTGTAAGAAGGACGCGCAAATGAAGCCATGGGGACAAAGAGCTGAAAATCCTACTCTGAACAACAGAAAGGACGACTTACTCTACTATAACGGTAGAAGGGGGGAACTGAGGCAGAACATGCTCGTGATCAAACAGGCAGCACACTGTACGTAAGAATTACACAAAGGATGATGAAATCATAGGCTATGTAACACCTCCCCACAAAGAAAAAGAAATTTACAAAGGAAATTTCTTATTACTCTAAAACAATCTGTCTAAAGTCTAGATAAGCAATCTGCAATAACATTTTCTTTCCCCTTGACATGTTGTATGTCTAATGAATACTCCTGAAGAAGTAGACTCCATCTTGTCAATCTCTGATTTTTATCTTTAAACTTACTAAGGAATTTCAGTGGGTTATGATCGGTATAAATGACTATGGGGTCAAAACCAGAACACAAATAAAATGAAAAATGCTGTAAACCCAAAATCAAGGCCAAAAGCTCTTTCTCAATAGTTGAGTAGTTCTTTTGAGGTGGAGTGAACTTCTTACTATAATAAGATACAGGGTGTTCAATACCCTGATCATCCTCTTGCAGCAAAACAGCCCCAGCTCCTGTATCACTTGCATCAACAGACATCTTAAAAGGCTTAGCAAAATATGGAGTAGCGAGCACTGGCTGACTTAATAGAATAGCTTTAAGTTTGTTGAAAGAGGATTCACAGTTATCGGTCCAGACAAATTTAACTCCCTTTTTCAGTAGGTCTGTAAGTGGTGATACAAGAATAGAAAAGTTAAGAACAAATCTCCTGTAATAACCTACCATTCCCAAAAATCTTTGTAGCTCTTTCCTACTTTTAGGTCTGGGAAGATCACTTATAACCTGAACCTTAGCTGCTGGTGGTGCAACATGTCCATCACCAATTACATACCCAAGGTACTGAACTTTAGCTTGACCAAACTCACACTTTCATAAATTAGCTACAAGATAAGCATGAACTAAACGGTCAAGAAATTTACTGACATGGCATAGGTGATCTTTCCAGTTGTCACTGAACATTAATACATCATCAATATAAACAACACACCCTGCCAAACCCTCTGTTACAACATTCATGAGCTTCTGAAATGTGGCTGGTGCATTCTTCATACCATATGGCATTACCGAACATGCAAAAGTCTTTCCTAGTGTTACAAAACATGAGATCTCCCTAGCACGTTCAGTCATAGGTACTTGCCAGTATCCCTTTAACAAATCAAACTTACTTATGTACCTAGCCTTTCCGATCTTGTCTATGCAATCTTCCACGCGAGGGAGAGGGTAAGTGTCTGTTTTGGTTATCTGATTAACACGTCTGTAGTCGATGCAAAGCCGCTGTGACCCACCTGGCTTAGGGACTAGAGTGACAGGAGAACTCCACTCGCTCTGACAGGGCTCAATCATCTTGTGGTCCAACAGGTAGCCAAGCTCCTTCTGGATGAGAGGAACTTTCACTGGGTTCACACGGTAAGGAGGCAATTTAATTGGCTTTGCGTCTCCAACATCGACATCATGCATCAACACAGTGGTTCTTCCTGGAGTAGCACGGAACACTTCCGGGTACTCCTGCAGTAATGCCGAAAACTCCTGCCTTTCCTTGGGAGGTAGATGAGAAAGCTTAGTCTGGAGATCATTCATGATATCAGGATTCTTCCCCAAACTATCACTCAGGCTCATACTGCATGGGAGAGCTTCACTTGCAGACTCGGGTGGAACAGCTACAGTGCAGACTGGATTATTTTCGTCCCACCTGTGATATAACTTTAGCATGTTGATGTGACATAGTTGCTTGTTCTTTCTACGATCTGGTGTGGCGATGACATAGTTGACATCACTGAGTTTCTTCTCCACGAAAAAAGGACCACTAAACTTGGCTTGAAGAGGTTGCCCATGCACTGGTAGCAGAATCAAAACCTGATCTGGCTGAAAGTGGCGTAACCTGGACTTCTTATCATACCAAGTCTTCATCTTCTCCTGAGCAGCTCCCAAATTCTCTCTCGCCAGCTGTAAAGCAGTGGACAGCCGTTCTTTGAACTTCATCACATACTCCAGCAGGTTGACGTCATCTTCCTCCGACATCCAGCATTCCTTGAGTAACTTAAGGGGTCCTCTTACTTCATGGCCAAACAGTAGTTCAAAAGGTGAGAAGCCCAGTGATTCATTTGGAGATTCTCTTGCAGCAAACACAACGAATGGAAAACCTTTATCCCAGTCTTTCTGATGTTCGAAACAGTATTTCCTGAACATCGATTTGAGTGTTTGATGATATCTCTCCAACGCTCCTTGGGTCTGGGGATGGTAAGCTGAAGACGTGATCTGGGTGATGCCCAACTCTTTCAGAGACTGCTTGAAAACGTTTGACATGAAATTACTTCCCCGGTCTGACTGTACCTCCTTGGGCAGACCAAACTTTGTGAAGAACCCTAGCATTTCCTTAACCACGTTCTTTGCTGAGATGTTTCTAAGTGGAATGGCTTCAGGATAACGAGTAGCCATATCAATCATGGTCAACACATAAGAAAATCCTGAAGAAGTCTTAGGAAGAGGGCCCACAATATCCACCAACACACGGGTGAAAGGCGCCTCAAAAGGAGGAATGGGAACTAGAGGTGCAACCTTTTCGGTCTGATTACACTTCCCCACAACTTGACAGGTGTGACAAGACTTACAATACCAGGAAACATCCCTGAAGATACGTGGCCAGTAGAAGTGTTTCAAAATGCGTTCCACAGTCTTCCTCACTCCAAGGTGTCCTGCCAAACTGGAATCATGAGCCACTCTAATGATATCCTGCCTACAAACACGAGGGATGACAACTTGATGTACAACCTCCCATTCACAGTCGGCTGATGCTGTTGGGGGTCTCCACTTCCTCATAAGTACTCCTGACTTTACATAATAACAAGTAGAAGCACCGGCTGACTCTTCTTCACTGTAAGCAGAGTTAGCTAGACCTTTCAACTCAGGGTCAGCAACCTGCAACTCAACCAACTCTTGACGTGACAAATTATCAACACTATGGGGTACTGCCTCATCTGGTGAGTGGTCCAAATTAGCAAGAAAAGTGTCAGCTAGGATAACATCATCATCATCATTATCCTCTAAATCACCAGTGACTTTAGACTTAGCCCTAGTGACAGCACATGCAGGGAACACATCAGGGACATCACAATCCTGGGACACAGCCACTGGCTCACTAGACAGCTGAGGAGCTGGACACACTTGACTTCCACCAATATCATTTCCAAGTAAGAAAGTTACACCTGACATTGGGAGTGTCTCAACCAACCCAACCATAACGGAACCATTAACAAAACCAGACTCTAAATTCACTCTGCACAGAGGGACAGAGAAGTAATTATTCCCTACACCTTGTAAGATTACAGTTTCATCAGAGGAATTAACATTAGAGCCTAGAACACTGGTCAGCATAAGGGATTGGCAAGCACCTGTATCACGATATATTTGAACTGATTTCCTGTCATTACTGTCCAGAGGACTGACAAAACCATCAGACAGGAAATTAGCACATGAACTCTTGAGAGTGTCACCCACGTTACTGCTCAAAAGAGGAGCTCCATCATGAGAATTTAAGTTACCCCTCAAAGCATGTTCAGTTAACTCAGTTAAAGAATTCTGGGAACTCTCAAGAGTGGACACTAGACCAATTGACTGAATATTTAAAGACTCCTTTTTGTTCACATCACGCTGTCTCCTGAAACATTTCTCCGTAGTATGACCAAGCTTACTACAATAAGTACATTTACTTTTCTGAAATCTAGAGGTGAAGCTGGTATTTACTTCCTGAGAAACATCATCTTTATTCTCTTTCCTGTTACCTGTACTCTGAGTAGAGGCAACGTACTTACTCTCAGCTTTCCCTTTTTCTCTAGAATATCTCTTGTGAGTGAGAACATATTCATCAGCTAAAACTGCAGCATCAGACAAATTATCTATTCTTTTATCATCAAGATTTAGGCTTACATCTTTATAAATACACCTCTTGAAGTCCTCCAGCAAAATCATCTGCTTAAATTTACCAAAATCAGAATCCAGATTCTTAGAATTTAACCACTGCTCTAACGGATCTTCTTTGATTTTTGCATACTTAACATGTGATTGCTTATCTTGCTTATAAGTTGTCCTAAATTTTACTCTACAGGCTTCAGGAACAAGCTCATAGGCCTTAAGAATCAAGCTCTTAACTACATCATAATTATCAGATTGATCCTGAGGCAAAGATGCATAAGTTACTTGAGCTTTGCCGGTGAGAACACTCTGAAGGAGTACTGGCCAATACTCCTTGGGCCAATTAAAACCTGTAGCTACCCTCTCAAACAACTGAAAATACTTTGTTAAATCAGATTCATTAAAAGGAGGGACAAGTTTAACATTTTTAGCCACATCAAAATCATCAGAGCAAGATGATCCAGTTCCACCTTGTTTCATGCGATACTCATGGTCTGCCTGAATCCTAGCAAGTTCAATTTGTGCCTGAGCCTGTACCTGTGCCTCTTGAATACGAGCATTTGCCTGAAATTCAGCCTCCTTAACACAGGCCTCCTTAGCCTGAGACTCAGCCTCCTTAGCACGTGCTTGAAATTCAGCTTCCTTCACACGAGACTCCGCCTCCTTAGCACGAGCCTCCTGCAGGGCTAGCTGTAACTTAGCTAATTCAATTTGCGTTTGCTCATTTGGAGGAGTTACATTAAACAAGCTCTTATTAATCATGCCAACAATTTGATCTTTAGAATGATGAGAGTGAATTGCAATTCCCAATTGTTGAGCAACAAGCTTAAGTTCATTCTTTGTTCTGTTTTCTACATCCAACACTGTTTGCACATTTGACAAAAAATCTTTGGCTTCATCAAGTGTAGTAATAGTAGACATCATGAATAAATCAGTCACAAAATATCAAACAATATCCTTATGATAATATCCTGAATATCCTGATAAGAGGTCGCCAAATTTATGTTACGGAACAGAGAAAGATAATGTACACTTTAAGTGAGAATGCTGAAAATCACTACTGTCCCGTAAAGTTCCAGGTTCAAAACAAAAGAGTTAGGTAAAATTACAAGTTAAAGTTTAATGCTCAAACTAACAACAAAACATTCAGGACTCATAAGGATAATGTAATGGCAAATAAACAGGTTACATATATGGTTAACTGCAATAGCCTCTATTAACACGAAATTAGCAAGAGTAAATTTATCTAAGGCAGCCCTGATAAAATGAAAATACACCGGGTAATGCTCAGTTAATGCAAGATAAATTATTACAGATACAAAATATTATTAATGATGACTGACGTAATGAACCTTTACATAAATTACAAAAAACTTCACTAGGCCTACAAATTAAACTTATGCTATACAGTACAAGAAAAAATGCAACAACACTTATACTCAAATTGCACACAGCTGCTAGATCTTTGGAGATTTCTTGAGAACTCACAATAATAATAACTGTACAGGGGAGGACAGAGATGTGAACAAAATGAGGAGCAGACCTAAGTGGCAATGATGCAGAGACTGAGCTCATTATATAGGGGCCGGCAGAGCTTGATACAACATATAAGAAGGACGCGCAAATGAAGCCATGGGGACAAAGAGCTGAAAATCCTACTCTGAACAACAGAAAGGATGACTTACTCTACTATAACGGTAGGAGGGGGGAACTGAGGCAGAACACGCTCGTGATCAAACAGGCAGCACACTGTACGTTAGAATTACACAAAGGATGATGAAATCATAGGCTATGTAACAATAGCAAGAGGATATGCGCACTTAGACCCCCAACACATAGTACGACAAGGATGCCTCATAGCTCCAACGGCCACGACTACAATCGTTAAGGACGTCATGAGTACTGAAATAAGTCTAGATTACTTGTATGAATTACCTACTTATCTAGACAGACTTGCGACGCAGATGCGAACTCTGGACTTCATGATAGGAAATTATGTTTCACAAGCACATAACACCAAGGAAGTGAATGAAATGGTAAAGTTAGCGAAATGGAAACTAGAACAGGCAAAGTCAACTATGCCCATCATGATCCAAGATCTCCCATCTTATGGAACAGAGGTACTGAGCGACAGGAACAACATCACACGTACTCGCCAAAAGCGCGGTTTGTTCGACCTGGGTGGCGCAGTTCTTGGAAACATCTTTGGATTGGCTACAGAGGATGACCTTAAAGAAATAAACAACAAATTTAATAAGATAGCTCAGGTACTAACATACCAAGATAAATTCATCACAGGTCAGAACTCAGCAATGAAGACAATTGTGAAAAATCTGAAAGAAGCAGAAAACATAGCTCTCGAGAATGTAGATAAAATAAATGAAATGGAGGGAAACGTTACACTTTTCCAACACTTCTCCATCATCACAGAACAAATTGACACGATTCTCCTACAATTAGAGAACACTAGAGATCGTTTCAGGTCACTTATGCAAGGAATTTCGAATGCTGGTGATGGCAAGATCACAATTAACTTACTCCCAGTTCATGAGCTACGTCAGATAGTTAGTCAAGGCATACATAAACATAAATTGAAGCCGTTGTTTCGCAGTAGGGAATTCATGCAATATTACCCATATTTAGAAGCAACACTAACACCAACATCAGTAGTAGTTCATGTACCATCCATCACTGAAGACCTGTTCACAGTATACCAAATACACCCCTTCCCCTATTAAAATAACAACACTTTGGTCATCATCAACATCAACACAGACACCGAACTCATCATGGTCTCCAAGAGACGGGACATTGTCACTTTCGCAAGTGAATCAACGATTGAACGAAAGTGCCGCACATCCTTACATGCTGTTCATCTTTGTCCTGCGAACATTTTCACGTTTCAGCCTACTATTAGCCCCTTGTGAAATGGCTATCATCAGAAATGACAATATTCATCATCATTGCAACTTCACTTCTGCTCCAGATAAACTTGTACACCATCAACGTATTGGACACTCACAGTTTTTTTATTGCCCTCATAACACACCAGTTTACATAGTCTGTCCAGATATATCACCATCTCATACATCAGCCTCAGGATTATACATAGCACCAGACTACTGTGCGGTATTTACACCAGCCATGTCTACTTTATCCACCATCAATCACTACGCCATTCACAATCATACACACAAACATTTCCACCCACTGCCTGATACGAACTTAAACATGAGCACAAGTATTAAGTTGAGTTCACCTAAGTTTGAAACTAGGCACCTGATCAATGAAACAATGAAGCCCTGAGAAGATTTGAGTTTGAGTATGTTCAACCCATATTTTGTGTATAGCCCAGCACCTACTGTCTTTATAATCTTCTGCATTGTAGTTGCAGTACTGCTGTTCGCAATGCACAGAATGCATGCAAGAATTGCTAATTTGGAGTCATTATTTAGTGGGGGGAGAGTTAACATCCAAGTTAACCCCCCTGAATGAAGTGTACATATTTTGTATATAGTATTAATTATATATATATATATATATATATATATATATATATATATATATATATACATATATATATATATAAAACCATTATCTTTAAATGATATATTAATAACTCTTACCATAATCTTAATTTTAAACTATTTTTTTTTTCTTGCATGTATGCATTTCACTACAATAACCCAAGTACATACTGTATTACAGTTAAATAATTTACTTTAATGCATTTATTCAAATATATATACAACTTGTTTAAAATGTAATATTACTGAATAATCACTATTTACTATAAATATTATATTATACAATATTCATACAATTATGTTACTTTTACAATATTATGTATTTCACTTAATTAGCTTATAAGTTCATTATAATGTGTATATAATAATTATGTATTAATATGTTATGACTATTAACTGTCGATGGTACGCCATTTTCGCGTGACTGAGCATATATTAGGACTCCATATTATAATTACAAATCATAATAGATAGATAGATAAATAGATAGATAGACAGCTCTATGCGAGCCTGGGAATGGGAAATGATCTTGCAAGTTACACTGAGGAAAAGCTGACGACAGACTAGGAAGTAGGAGTCAGGAGATGATGCAGTTAGTTGGTCAGCGATCACCAGGTGAACACACATACACACATACTGACACACAGGCTTCTAGAACTTTCCAATCACAAGGAACACACGTGATACGTCTCCTGTTTCACCAGACTTTAGGAAAGAGAGCTCAGAAGGAAGCTAGCCATAGAACAGACAGGTCGCAGGGAGAAGGGCTTAGCAACTTGAGAGAGAGAGAGAGAGAGAGAGAGAGAGAGAGAGAGAGAGCGAGACAGGGAGACAGGAACTCTGCTCAACTCACTCGTGAGTGAGAGACTTGTTAATATTTCCAAGACAAATAAAAATAGTCCCATACTATTCTTTACCTCTCCTGTCATTGCACGACAAATGGGAAAGAAGATTATCTACTTACAAAGCTACTCAAGTATAACAACCGCTCGTCCACAAGTCTAATATATATATAACTCCACTACAAGTAACTACAAAGTCTTTATGACAGTATATGTATAAACCTAGCAAATCTAGCATAATGCGGAACCCCCTTCTTGGCTGGATTCTATTCTAAAGACCTCATTCTAGAAGTTGTTTTTATAAGATGAATCAGTACTGCAATTTTATTCCTTTATATCTTCGCAAATATATTAACAATATGTTACACCTTCCGCTTAATTTTCTACTCTATAACCGGAGAATTTAACTTGCCAGATTTAGATATATTGACGACTCATCTTCTATCATAACTTCTCTTATGCTAGCCCTTAGAAGAGGAGCCATTCTTAGTGGAGCTCTATTATCTTGATTAATTTTTCCTGAATCCTACATCATTTGCCTTTCTCCCCTTATAAAAAATCTAGTATTAACAATCAGAATCCTCGGGGGCTTGATAGGCTACCTACTCAACATCATAAACGTGAACTTTAAGTTAGTCACTCAATTTTTACCCACTAGTAGTATTTTGAGGTTCTATATGATTCCTACCCTTCCTTTCCACCTTTAACCTATCCAAATCTAGCCTTAACTTAGGCCAAAACTACTCTAAAATAATTGATAAAGGATGATCCGAAATTGGAGGAGGTCAAGGAATCTTCCAGACATTAATAAACTCATCTAAACTTCATCAAATAGTTAATGATAGAAAATTTAAATCTTTCATAAAATTTTTTCTAGTTCTAACTCTCATACTTTCATTTTTTAATATTTACTTTTATAATTTATTTGTAGAATATCTCGTTGAAGTTGCGAAAGAAATGAATTCATCTAAAAGTGCTTAGCTTCTAAAAAAATATTTTAACTATACAGCGAAAATGTATCGTGTTACACGTACACCATAGAAGCTCTTCTCTTGATAGGAAGGTTACTTCAATTCAATCATTAACAGTAATTAGCCTCTCCTTTGGCTTCTATCAAAATTAGAGACTACATAGTCAAAGCTTAGGCCGAAACTAAGTGCAAAACTTCGCTCTCTAATCTACCTACTTACTTTACCCTCCTTATCAATAAATAAAATAATAAAGAAAAAATCAAACTACATCAACAAAATGCCAATACCATGCAGCGGCCTCAAAGCCAAAATGATTAGTTGGAGAAAAATGACACATATAAAGACGATACAAACATACTATTAAAAGTAGTACCAATGATTAGGCTACATGAAGACCATGAAAACCTGTCGCTACAAAAAAACAAGATCCAAAAACCGAATCGGCAATAGTAAACGGAGGTTCAAAATATTCGAAAGCCTGAAGAGCTGTAAAATAGACACCTAAAAACACAGTAATACCAAGACTCTGAAGAGCCTCGTTATGATTAGATCCCATGATAGCGTGATGAGCTCAAGTTACTGTAGCTCCTGAAGACAGAAGAATAATAGTATTTAAAAGAGGAATTTGAAATGGATTAAACGGAACGATTCCCTTAGGCGGCCAAGTTATACCAATTTCCACAGCTGGTGCCAAGCTTCAATGAAAAAAGGCCCAGAAAAACGAAAAAAGAAAAACACTTCCGATACAATAAACAAAATAATTCCCCACCGTAACCCAGCAACTACCACTCTAGTATGTAATCCTTGGTAAGTTTTTTCACGTACTACATCTCGTCACCACTGAATTATAGTCAAGATAACAGCAACAAACCTTAAAATAGGAAGATCTATATTAAATTGATGAAATCACTTAACTATCCCAGTAGTCAGTATTATTGCTCTAATTGACCCAGTTAAAGGCCACGGTCTTTTGTCTACCAGAAGATAAGCATGATGTCCATGTGATGATGCCATTAGTTAATTTCTCTTGCCAAAAAAGTCCTTAAAACAGCAAAAACATATGATTGAAGAACTGCAACAGCAAATTCAAGTAAAAGAAGTAAAATTTGAGCAACAAATAAAAGAATAAAAAAATATGAAGTCAATGAAGGACCAGTCCCCCCTAAAAGAGCTAACACAAAATGGTCGGCCATCATATTAGCCATTAACCAAACCGCCAAAGTCCCAGGTCGAATAATATTCCTAATACTTTCAATTAATAAAATGAAAGGTATTAAAGCCACGGGCGTCCCCTGAGGGACCAAATGAGCAAGCATATGCTGAGTATGGTTGAACCAACCATAAATTATAAAGGTTAATCAAAGAGGAAGAGCTAACCCCAAAGTCATAACTAAATGCCTAGATCTCGTAAAAACATAAGGCAAAAGACCTAAAAAATTATTAAAAACAATAAACGAAAATAGAGACATAAAAATAATGGTTCTTCTTTCTTGTCTAGGCCCAAGAATATTTTTAAACTCTTGATGCAAAGCCATGTTTGACTTATATCATACAACAACCATTGAGAAGGAGAAACCTAATACATATAAGGCAAAAATATATATATATATATATATATATATATATATATATATATATATATATATATATATATATATATATATATATATATATATATATATATATATATATATATATATATATATATATATATATATTGTTACATAGCCTATGATTTCATCATCCTTTGTATAATTCTAACGTACAGTATGCTGCATGTTTGATCACGATTCGCCTCGTGGCTTCCATAGTGACCAAGCTTCCGTGTTCTACCTCACTCCCCCCTTCTCCTCCCTTAGAGTAAGTCATTCCTTCTGTTATTCAGAGCAGGAGTGTCAACTCTTTGTCCCCTATGGCTTCATTTGCGCGTCCTTCTTACAAGTTGTATCAAGCTCTGCCGGCCCCTATATAATGAGCTCAGTCTCTGCATTAATGGCCACTTAGATCTACTCCTCATTTTGGTCACATCTCTCTCCTCCCCTGTACAGTAGTTATTATTTTTGTGAGTGCTCAGGAAGTCTCCAATCATCTAGCTGCTGTGTACGAGTAATTTGAGTATAAGTGTTATTACATTTTTTTCTTGTACTGTATAGCATAAGGTGTTGGTTCGTGGGCCTGGTGAGGATTTTGTGATTAATGTAAAGTTTTACTGTCAGCCAGTAGTAATAATATTTTGTATCTGTAATAATATATCTTGCTTTAACTGAGCATTATCCGGTTTTCTCATTTTATCAGGGCTGACTTAGATAAATTTACTCTTGCTAATTTCGTGTTAATAGAGGCTATTGCAGTTAACCGTATATTTAACCTGTTTTTTGCCATTACATTATCCTTACGAGTCCTGAATGTTTAGTTGTTAGTTTGAGCATTAAACTTTAACTTGTAATTTTACCTAACTCTTTTGTTTTGAACCTGGAACTTTGCGGGACAGTAGTGATTTTAGTATTCTCACTTGAAGTGTTCATTATCTCTCTCTGTTCCGTAACATAAATTTGGCGACCTCATATCAGGATATTCAGGATATTATCATAAGGATATTGCTTGATAGTTTGTGACTGTGATTTATTCATGATGTCTACTATTACTGCACTTGATGAAGCCAAAGATTTTTTGTTAAATGTGCAAACAGTGTGTGATGTTGAAAACAGAACCAAGAATAAACTTAAGCTTGTTGCTCAACAATTGGGAATTGCTGTTCGCTCTCATTATAAAGATCAAATTGTTGACATGATTAATGAAAGCTTGTTTAATGTAACTCCTCCAGATGAGCAAACGCAGATTGAATTAGCTAAGTTACAGCTAGCCCTGCAGGAGGCTCGTGCTAAGGAGGCTGAGTTTCAGGCCCGTGCTAAGGAGGCTGAGTTTCAGGCTCGTGCTAAGGAGGCTGAGTTTCAGACTCGTGCTAAGGAGGCTGAGTTTCAGGCACAAGTTGAACTTGCTAGGATTCAGGCAGACCATGAATATCGCATGAAACAAGGTGGAACTGGATCATCTAGCTCTGATGATTTCGATGTGGCTAAAAATGTTAAACTTGTCCCTCCTTTTAATGAATCTGATTTAACAAAGTATTTTCAGTTGTTTGAGAGGGTAGCTACGGGTTTTAATTGGCCCAAAAAGTATTGGCCAGTACTCCTTCAAACTGTTCTCACCGGTAAAGCTCAAGTAACTTATGCATCTTTGCCTCAGGATCAATCTGATAATTATGATGTAGTTAAGAGCTTGATTCTTAAGGCCTATGAGCTTGTTCCTGAAGCCTATACAGTAAAATTTAGGACAACTTGTGAGCAACATAAGCAATCCCATGTTCAGTATGCAAAAATCAAAGAAAATCTGTTAGAGCAGTGGTTAAATTCTAAGAATGTAAATACTGATTTTGATAAATTTAAGCAGATGATTTTGCTGGAGGACTTCAAAAGGTGTATTAATAATGATGTAAGCCTATATCTTGATGAGAAAAGAATAAATAATTTGTCTGATGCTGCAGTTTTAGCTGAAGAATATGTTCCACTCACAAGAGATATTCTAAAGAAAAAGGGAAAGCTGAGAGTAAGTACGTTGCCTCTACTCAGAGTACAGGTAACAGGAAAGAGAATAAAGATGATTTTTCTTAGGAAGTAAATACCAGCTTCACCTCTAGATTTCAGAAAAGTAAATGTACTTATTGTAGCAAGCTTCGTCATACTGCGGAGAAATGTTTCAGGAGACAGCGTGATGTGAACAAAAAGGAGTCTTTAATTATTCAGTCAATTGGTCTAGTGTCCACCCTTGAGAGCTCCCAGAATTCTTTAACCGAGTTAACTGAACCTGCTTTGAAGGGTAAATTAAATTCTCATGATGAAGCTCCTCTTTTGAGCAGTAACGTGGGTGACACTCTCAAGAGTTCATGTGCTAATTTCCTGTCTGATGGTTTTGTCAGTCCTCTGGACAGTAATAACAGGAAATCAGTTCAAATATATCGTGATACAGGTGCTTGCCAATCCCTTATGCTGACCAGTGTTCTAGGCTCTAATGTTAATTCCTCTGATGAAACTGTAATCTTACAAGGTGTAGGGAATAATTACTTCTCTGTCCCTCTGTGCAGAGTGAATTTAGAGTCTGGTTTTGTTAATGGTTCCGTTATGGTTGGGTTGGTTGAGACACTCCCAATGTCAGGTGTAACTTTCTTACTTGGAAATGATATTGGTGGAAGTCAAGTGTGTCCAGCTCCTCAGTTGTCTAGTGAGCCAGTGGCTGCGACCCAGGATTGTGATGTCCCTGAAGTGTTCCCTGCATGTGCTGTCACTAGGGCTAAGTCTAAAGTTTCTGGTGATTTAGAGGATAATGATGATGTTATCCTAGCTGACACTTTTCTTGCTAATTTGGACCACTCACCAGATGAGGCAGTACCCCGTAGTGTTGATAATTTGTCTCGTCAAGAGCTGGTTGAGTTGCAGGTTGCTGACCCTGAGTTGAAAGGTCTAGCTAACTCTGCTTGCAGTGAGGAAGAGTCAGCTGGTGCTTCTACTTGTTATTATATAAAGTCAGGAGTACTTATGAGAAAGTGGAGACCCCCAACAGCATCAGCCAGCTGTGAATGGGAGGTTGTACATCAAGTTGTCATCCCTCGTGTTTGTAGGCAGGATATCATGATTCCAGTTTGGCAGGACACCTTGGAGTGAAGAAGACTGTGGCACGGATTTTGAAACACTTCTACTGGCCAGGTATCTTTAGAGATGTTTTCTGGTATTGTAAGTCTTGTCACACCTGTCAAGTTGTGGGGAAGTGTAATCAAGCCGAAAAGGTTGCACCTCTAGTTCCCATTCCTCCTTTTTAGGCGCCATTCACCCTTGTGTTGGTGGATATTGTGGGCCCTCTTCCTAAGACTTCTTCAGGATTTTCTTATGTGTTGACCCTGATTGATATGGCTACTCGTTATCTTGAAGCCATTCCACTTAGAAATATCTCAGGAAAGAATGTGGTTAAGGAAATGCTAGGGTTCTTCACAAAGTTTGGTCTACCCAAGGAGGTACAGTCAGACCGGGGAAGTTATTTCATGTCAAATGTTTTCAAGCAGTCTCTGAAAGAGTTGGGCATCACCCAGATCACGTCTTCAGCTTACCATCCCCAGACCCAAGGAGCGTTGGAGAGATATCATCAAACACTCAAATCGATGCTCAAGAAATACTGTTTGGAACATCAGAAAGACTGGGATAAAGGTCTTCCATTCGTTGTATTTGCCGCAAGAGAATCTCCAAATGAATCACTGGGCTTCTCACCCTTTGAACTACTGTTTGGCCATGAAGTAAGAAGACCCCTTAAGCTACTCAAGGAATGCTGGCTGTCGGATGAAGATGACGTCAACCTGCTGGAGTATGTGATGAAGTTCAAAGAACGGCTGTCCACTGCTTTACAGCTGGCGAGAGAGAATTTGGGAGCTGCTCAGGAGAAGATGAAGACTTGGTATGATAAGAAGTCCAGATTACGCCACTTTCAGCTAGGAGATCAGGTTTTGATTCTGCTACCGGTGCATGGGCAACCTCTTCAAGCCAAGTTTAGTGGTCCTTATTTCGTGGAGAAGAAACTCAGTGATGTCAACTATGTCATCGCCACACCAGATCGTAGAAAGAACAAGCAACTTTGTCACATCAACATGCTAAAGTTATATCACCGGCGGGACGAAAATAACCCAGTCTGCACTGTAGCTGTTCCACCCGAGTCTGCAAGTGAAGTTCTCCCATGCAGCATGAGCCTGAGTGATAGTTTGGGGAAGAATCCTGATATCATGAATGATCTCCAGACTAAGCTTTCTCATCTACCTCCCGAGGAAAGGCAGGAGTTTTCGGCATTACTGCAGGAGTACCCGCAAGTGTTCCGTGCCACTCCAGGAGGAACCACTGTGTTGATGCATAATGTCGATGTTGGAGACGCAAAGCCAATTAAACTGTCTCCTTACCGTGTGGACCCAATGAAAGTTCCTCTCATCCAGAAGGAGCTTGGCTACATGTTGGACCAAAAGATGATTGAGCCCTGTCAGAGCGAGTGGAGTTCTCCTGTCACTCTAGTCCCTAAGCCAGGTGGGTCACAGCGGCTTTGCATTGACTACAGACGTGTTAATCAGATAACCAAAACAGACACTTACCCTCTCCCTCACGTGGAAGATTGCATAGACAAGATCGGAAAGGCTAGGTACATAAGTAAGTTTGATTTGTTAAAGGGATACTGGCAAGTACCTATGACTGAATGTGCTAGGGAGATCTTATGTTTTGTAACACTAGGAAAGACTTTTGCATGTTCTGTAATGCCATATGGTATGAAGAATGCACCAGCCACATTTCAGAAGCTCATGAATGTTGTAACAGAGGGTTTGGCAGAGTGTGTTATTTATATTGATGATGTATTAATCTTCAGTGAAAACTGGAAAGATCACCTATGCCATGTCAGTAAATTTCTTGAGCGTTTGGTTCAGGCTAATCTTGTAGCTAATTTATCAAAGTGTGAGTTTGGTCAAGCTAAAGTTCAGTACCTTGGGTAGGTAATTGGTGATGGACACGTTGCACCACCAGGAGCTAAGGTTCAGGTTATAAGTGATCTTCCCAGACCTAAAAGTAGGAAAGAGCTACAAAGATTTTTGGGAATGGTAGGTTATTACAGGAGATTTGTTCTTAACTTTTCAATTCATGTATCACCACTTATAGACCTACTGAAAAAGGGAGTTCAATTTGTCTGGACCGATAACTGTGAATCCTCTTTCAGCAAACTTAAAGCTATCCTATTAAGTCAGCCACTACTCGCTACTCTAGATTTTGCTAAGCCTTTTAAGATGGCTGTTGACGCAAGTGATACAGGAGCTGGGGCTGTTTTGCTGCAAGAGGATGATCAGGTATTGAACACCCCGTATCTTATTACAGTAAGAAGTTCACTCCACCTCAAAAAAACTACTCAACTATTGAGAAAGAGCTTTTGGCCTTGATTTTGGGTTTACAGCATTTTTCATTTTATTGTGTTCAGGTTTTGACCCCATAGTCATTTATACCGATCATAACCCACTGAAATTCCTTAGTAAGTTTAAAGATAAAAATCAGAGATTAGCAAGATGGAGTCTACTTCTTCAGGAGTATTCATTAGACATACAACATGTCAAGGGGAAAGAAAATGTTATTGCAGATTGCTTATCTAGACTTTAGACAGATTGTTTTAGAGTAATAAGAAATTTCCTTTGTAATTTTTTTTTTTTTTTTTTGTGGGGAGATGTTACATAGCCTATGATTTCATCATCCTTTGTATAATTCTAACGTACAGTATGCTGCATGTTTGATCACGATTCGCCTCGTGGCTTCCATAGTGACCATGCTTCCGTGTTCTACCTCACTCCCCCCTTCTCCTCCCTTATAGTAGACTAAGTCGTTCTTTCTGTTGTTCAGAGCAGGAGTGTCAACTCTTTGTCCCCTGTGGCTTCATTTGCGCGTCCTTCTTACAAGTTGTATCAAGCTCTGCCGGCCCCTATATAATGAGCTCAGTCTCTGCATTAATGGCCACTTAGATCTACTCCTCATTTTGGTCACATCTCTGTCCTCCCCTGTACAGTTGTTATTATTTTTGTGAGTGCTCAGGAAGTCTCCAACCATCTAGCTGCTGTGTAATTTGAGTATAAGTGTTATTACATTTTTTTCTTGTACTGTATAGCATAAGGTGTTGGTTCGTGGGCCTTGTGAGGTTTCTGTGATTAATGTAAAGTTTTACTGTCAGCAAGTAGTAATAATATTTTGTACCTGTAATAATATATCTTGCTTTAACTGAGCATTATCCGGTTTTCTTATTTCATCAGGGCTGACTTAGATAAATTTACACTTGCTAATTTCGTGTTAAAAGAGGCTATTGCAGTTAACCATATATTTAACCTGTTTTTTGCCATTACATTATCCTTATGAGTCCTGAATGTTTAGTTGTTAGTTTGAGCATTAAACACTAACTTGTAATTTTACCTAACTCTTTTGTTTTGAACCTGGAACTTTGCGGGACAGTAGTGATTTTAGTATTCTCACTTGAAGTGTTCATTCTCTCTCTCTGTTCCGTAACAATATACTGTATATATATATATATATATATATATATATATATATATATATATATATATATATATATATATATATATATATATATATTAATGATATCTCTCACTCACAACCCAATACACTCTTATGCTAATGACTCGACACTTCATAGTTCTTTCACATTTAGTACCTCCTTTACACAATCTGATATTATTAATTCCCAAACAAACACAGCAATTTCTCTGAATTAGGACCATTCTATAATTAACCAATGGGGACAAACAAATCTAGTCTCATTTAATCTTCAGAAAACCAAATACTTTAATTTCTCCCACAGAAAGAATCCCTCAGATTCCCACTTGGTTTAAATTGATGTAAATATTTCCCATATCCACCATAGTTGATATCCTAGGTGTTACACTAAACACCAACTTAAGTTGGACACCCTATCACGTCCCGACAGATTTTGCACCTCTGATACCCCCCATTCCCGAACTATTTTGGACTTTTTTTTTTTTTTTGGTTAAAACCTCCTCTTTTGGTGAGCAACATCGAAAATTCATAGAGAAATCACTCACCTGAGGTTTAAAATACTCGATACAGGTAGCAGTACCTCCTTACCTTACTGGGTTTTCTATCTGGCTGGCTCCAAAGTAAACGAGTTCTATGGAAGGGTAATGTGGGATGCTAGAGAGAGGCCGTTGACAGTATGCTGTTTATTCCCCAACTGATCCCAGATACATAGGACACCGCAAAGGCGATGGGCACTGCCCAACATATTGTACATCCCCCCCCCAGTTAATAATATGGCACTGATATATTGCATTAACGAAATAAATTCATTTCAACCTTTTACATTAAATGGGGGGGTATGCATTGTAATTAAACTGGCAATCCATTGAAGGCATCTGGTGTAACAAAACAGGGGCTTTCTGGCTTTAATAGATGAGTGTAAGCTCACATTGTCAATAAAATATATCCAGCATAGAAAAAACTCTTCCTTCACATATAGGGGGCAACACCGGTAAAGTAAGGTAGGTAGAGGTTAAGGAGGAATTAGGGTTACACATAGTCAGATAGCCACTGGGGTCGACGTGGTGGTCTTTGAGGGCGGTGTGGGGGTGGCTGCTGCGGCTGTGGTGGTGGGCTGGGTGTGGGTGGTGCGAATGTGGTGGGTGCTACCCGAGTGGATGCTGGGCTAGCCTCCGAAATGCTCCCATGCACCACCTGTAGGTCCCGTCAGTTGCGTAGTGACAGACGGCCACTGCCATCCAGTCTGATAGTGTACTGGCAGTGGGGCAGTGTCTCCACAAGAACCCCACACCTGTCCCAGACGTTGGTCATTTGATTCTGTACCCATACCCGAGTACCTGGAGCGAGAGGCCTGAGAGCCCTAGCTGGCCCCTGGCGCTCCACCATCTCACCACTGGACCGGGCCATGGTCACCTCTCTCCGGCGAAGGGCCTGCTGCCAGTGCCTGTCCACCTTTTAGTTTTGTCGAACTGTAGGGACGCCATCTCAAAGCTGGCGGCCAGTGGCGAGTTGCGCCAGGGACCTATTAACGCCTCGCAAGGGTGTGTTCAAGTACTGAAGGAGGGTGACTGACAACTTGTCTGCATCGAGTTTGCCAGCAGGGCCGACGTTCATGCGCAACAGCCTCTTGGCCGACTTAACTGCTGCCTCCGCCTGGCCGTTTGACTGGGGGTAGTGGGCTGATGAGATGCGCATCTTGACCCCCCCAGCACCTGAAGAAGTCACACATCTCCTCGCTGACTAGGTTGGTCCCACCATCTGTGGAATTTCCTCTGGCACCCCCCAGCGGGCAAAGAAGCAGCGGAGATGTGACATGAGCTTGCTGGAGGAGGTGCCGCTGGGGAGGTGGCAAACTTCCAGCCACCCTGTAAGCCTGTCAGCGTAGACTAGGTAGTGCTGGCCCTCTAGCTGACACAGGTCGACCACAGGGCACTGGAATGGGTACTCTGGTGCAGGGGTGATGACGAGGGGCTCAGAGGCCTGGGAAGGGGCGTGGGCATTGCAGGCTTAGCATGAGTCCCTCAGCAGCTGGAGGTCCCCTTCCATGCCAGGCCAGTAGACTGTCTGGCAAGCCCTGCGTAGCATCGAGTCAAGCCCTTGGTGGCCTGAGTGGAGGTGGGCAGCTACCTGCTGACGGAGAGGCTCAGGGATCACCAGCCGGACGGATCCTTCATCAAAGGTGTATGTCACCAGCCCTTGTGACACTGACAGCCTGTCCCTGACCCCGTAGAACTGGCGAAGCCAGGCAACCTCTTGCGACCTCTGTGGGTGCCAGTCTCCTGCCAGGACCTTAGCCACTAACAGCTGGTATACTGGGTCATCAGCGGCAGCTCGTGTGACCTACGCTTCATCTAGAGTGATGCAGTCGTCATCGGCGAGGGCGGCCACGGTAGCTGCTACAGTAACCACCTCCAGGTCCATGATCAAAGCCTCATCTGCACCATCGGGTTTGGTGCGAAGGGCGGGGTAGTGAGATAGAAAATCCGCTGCACAGTTCCTCTTCCCAGGGAGGTACCTGACTGTAAACCTGAACTGTAATGTCTTCTCTTTTAGAGTGAATAGCCTTGG
The DNA here is from genome assembly GCF_032717465.1 of Coenobita brevimanus. Classification (NCBI taxonomy): domain Eukaryota; kingdom Metazoa; phylum Arthropoda; class Malacostraca; order Decapoda; family Coenobitidae; genus Coenobita; species Coenobita brevimanus. The sequence goes on from NC_137065.1 coordinate 12,672,769, forward strand.
GTTCACAATATCCTTTAGCACCCTATCCCCTAGAAGCTTCACCAGGGGGCGGTGGTCGGTGACAAGCACCAAGTTAGGACATCCCAGCAGGAAGAGTCGCGCCTTCCGCAGGCACCACACCACCACTAGGGCCTCAGCCTCCACTGGGGTGTAGCCTGACTCTGCCGCTGACAGGTGAAGGCTGCCGCAGAGTGCGAGGCGCCACCCGCACTTGCAACAGAAGGGGGCCTCTGCCGACACACATCCACAGTACTACTGAAGAATCACAAAGCCGATGTCTTCCTTGCTGTAGTCCGTTATGGTGACCGTGGGCCTGGCCTTGTCGTAGAATGCTAACCCGTCCTTGGCCAGCTGATAGATCATTTCCCTAGTTTGCTGGAACTTCCTCTGTAGGAGCTCGTCCCAGAAGATCCTTTTGCCCTGGGGTTTCTTCAACAGATCACGGAAGGGTTCCATGATGGGTGCTGTGGCCAGGAATGGTGCCAGCTGATTAACGAACCCAAACCAGGAACAGATGTCAGTCAGGAATGGCTGTGCTGGCATACCGAAGTCTCGAGCCGCGGACAGACGCTCGTCTGTAGGCTTGTAGGTGTCCCACCCTACGTGGAACCCCACAAACTCAACCTCCAGATGGCAGAACTTAAACTTCTCTGGTTTCAGTGCGACACCCTTCCTGGCACACACCTCCAGGAACTCGTAGGTGTGCCAGAATGCCCTCTCCATGCTGTCGTCATATAGCAGGGTGTCGTCCACACAGTTTAACTTCCGTTGAATGTCCACCAGAGCATCGTCGAACCTTTTAGAGTATGCGTCAGGAGCCGCACAGTGGCCCATGGAGGTCCTCTGGTACCTATAGCTCCCCCAGGGTGTAATAAAGGTGATGAGCTTGCGTTTGGCTTCTTCCAATTCCACCTGATGGAAACCCCAGTGGGCATCAGCGACCGTCTTAAAAGACTGGCACGGGATTCCCGACACCATGTCGAAGGGTGTGGGCGTGTGTTGTGTCTCCTGGAGGCAAGCAGCATTCTGCTTCTGGTAATCCACAGTGCGCCGTGGCTGGCCAGACTTCTTGGCCACCATGATCATCCTTGCGCACCACACGGTAGCTTCCCCGGCAGGGACTGGCTCTATAACTCCCAAATGCACGTCTTCATCCAGCTGCCTCTTTACCTCCACCTCCCAATGGTGAGGCAAAGGAGCAGGGGTGTGGCATGCAAAGGAAATGGCATCAGGAAGTGGGGGGATGAGGTTCGGCTCACCTGCCATGACAGGAAGTGGCCGCCGGTCTGTGTTGAACGCAGATGATGAGAAATGGCAGAGAAGCCATCCCTCCAGGTGCTGGACATCCTCTTCCAATGGTGGCAGGGGCATGGTGTTAGGTCTCCTTGGCAGTGTCCCCACCGGGTCAGGCTGGTAAGCGAGTGGCACCTGGGAGGCACCCGCCACTATCTAAGTGTGCAATAGGAAGCCCTGGGGCACCAGTCCAAGGTCAATGCACGTGGACAACGATATGAACAGGTGTCTTGCCGAATCGAGACGAAACACACTTCCTGGGTGGACGATAGGCCCCTGTGGGAGATCGTGCACACAGTGGAGCCCAGCAGGCGTAGGGGCATGTTGGCGACATCCCTCAGGCCGGCCCGACGCTGTAGTTGTGCAGGCCATAAAGAGAGAGAGCCAAGGAGCCCCTTGCCAGCAACACACACCTGGGCCCCAGTATCGGCCACGCCATCACTGAACACGCCGTCCCCCCACTATCGCATGAGACTGAGACACTAAGCATGGGGTGCGGTTGTGAGGTTGTACCGGCCACGAGCACTGCCTCTGAGGTCTGGGTTACGGCCGCTACAGGCTCAGAATCAGCAACCATAGCTTTTCCTTCACTTCTACACACTTTCTTAAAATGTCCCTGTTTTCTACAATTATGACACATAACTGACTTGACAGGGCAGTGAGACCTTCCTTGGGGGTGGGAGCTGCCACAGTTACCACAGGTTCTTCCCACAGGGATGGGGGAACAGTGGGAAGCAGCCGCCACGGCCTCGTGGGATATGTCTGGCACCAGTGCGTCGGGCTTGGCCGCAGCAACTTCCCGCCCAAAACTCCTGCCAAACTAGGCGTCCCTCATGGCGGACTCTAATGCAACACAAAACTTACGCAACTCCTCCACACTACTAAATGAATCACATAACTGGAACACCTCTCGCTTCATGATGGAATTATATAACCCACTCATTAATTTGCGCAATAGCATATACTCAGACAGGTCACACTGGCACTGTGGGCACTGAAACTTGCAGTCGGCGGCACTTTGAGAACACTATAGGAAGAATTCTCTTACTGACTCCCAGGCTGCTTGGAGTTTACTGAAAAACTTACACCAGTTCACTGCTTGATTGGTTCCTTGTAGCACTAATAGGGCCGGTGTGCAGCATAGGCGAATGTGCAGCATGGCCTCGGAGGCAGCCCACCTGTTCAATTGGATCCAGCACTCAACAGAGTGTCTCCAAGAGCGAAATGCAGCAGATGACATTTCAGCCTCACACTTCTCCAGCATAGCAGCAGCAGGGACTCTCGAGATTGGCCTCCGACGGGCGAGGTCCCCCTGCAGGGAGGCGATGGCACTCTGCTGGGCCGCCAACATCTGCTGCACCTGCTGGGCCTGCTGCACAAGGGCATGTCGACGGGGAGTGACCCTGGGCATTGCACCAGGTGTGCGGGCAGCCCTGGATGTAGCAGCAATACTGAGGCGGGGCCGGGAAGCCATCCTACTCACTGCGCCATGTGGGATGCTAGAGAGAGGCTGTTGACAGTATGCTGTTTATTCCCCAACTGATCCCAGATACACAGGACACCGCAGCGGCGGCGGGCACTGCCCAACATATTGTACAGGTAACTATTCCACACCACTCATAAACGGTATTTATTTATTTATTTGGTACGAATTTATATGTAGTACGAGAGTATATTGGTTATCAAACAGTAATATAGGCATTATAAGCATTGTTTCACTCACTAACTCATCAACATACCTGACCTTTTCTGGCGACATTACCTGATCATCATTTCTGATAGTTTCTTCATCTAATGCCTTGTAAACTTTGTCCTCCACATTGTCATTGATTGGGGAATCACTCCGGCCCTGAATGTCTTTATTGGCCAGGTCACTGGTAACAGGTGAATTGCCGAGACAATGGCGTGCAGGGGGGGGGGGTCATGTTGGGTAAGGCATTGTCCCTGCCTGGCATCTTGTAGAGGAATAGAGGAAGGTGTCCCGTGTATACGTACCAAAAATCACGCGCGAAAATTGAAAATTGTGCAAATTATGAACCTTGCAATTGCGCGATGTACCAGTACATCGACGGGTCTAGCTGTGACAAAACTTTGCAACGTACCCATAAGTCGATGGGATGCCTCGGGTTAAATCCCTTGCTAAAAATGCTTCTAAAAATATGGGACTTCTGTGCAGAATTCGTGAATTCTTCAATGACGAAGTCATGTGCGTTCTCAGATCGAATACTGTTCGCCACTGTGGAGTGGATATGGAGCAGTTGCATTGAAGCAGCTGGACAAAATTCAGAATAAAGCCATTAGATTAATCAATAATCCTGCCATCGAGCAGGACCTTCTTCCATTA
>NC_137065.1:12678905-12703905 GCF_032717465.1 Coenobita brevimanus
CACATTCCTGCTACAGCCACAACCACTATTATAATCACAACACCACCACCACTTCACTCGCGACACGCTATCACTGCTACCACATTCCTGCCACAGCTACCACCACAACCACTACCATTACCACCAGAATCACTACCACACATCCCCTTACAGGCTTACATCTTCGTCATAATAAAAACTGCAGTAGATATATAAAAGATAAAAAATATACGTTAGAGAATATATACATGATATATTTGGTGGCTTAAACACACACTTGTTAATGTCTGTTAATGTGGAGGAATACAAGAGGGAGGGCAATGTTTGTTTATAGTCTCTCTCTCTCTCTCTCTCTCTCTCTCTCTCTCTCTCTCTCTCACGCCAGATGCCTAAATGCACTTTTCAGGGGTTTCTGAGAAATTGCCAGTAGTGAGGTGATGACTTCGTTAAATATTGCCTGGAGTTTGGGGGTTAAGTAAGAGCTTTTTGTGGCCTTCCGTATTTCCTTCAGATGAATAATGTCGTCTTGATTTGGCCAAAATAAAAAACAAAAAATCTATTGCCGCCTTTGATTCCGAGTCAGGTCTTTTTCAGAACCCGAGTCAGGTCCCTTTCAGTTCATTCTTCCTTCTTTTAGTATGTTATACGTGTTAAAAACAATGTTTTGTCAAGAAGGGGTTAGTTAAGGCATCTGGTGGTGGGAAGGGAAGTCTCTACCAACATAAACTCTGGTACAACTGAAGGTCTATCAGTGCGGAAAATATAGCTTTCCTTGATAAAACTATACACCCTCCAAAAGGCCAGAGGTATATCTTTGATAATGTTACATTAACTTCGTGAAAGGGTGAGTGAATCAATGAATGAATGAATGAATGAATGTCTGAATAAGTAAACAGAAGAGTACGAGTATATGAGTATGTGGGTGAGTGAATAAGCGAGTGACACAGTTAGGGGCAAGGACTGCATTTTCCCACCACCATGTGTGTAGAATGTATACAGTATACGTTATATATATATATATATATATATATATATATATATATATATATATATATATATATATATATATATATATATATATATATATATATATATATATATATATATATATATATATATATAAGGAGAAATAATTAAGTATAAACGCATTTTACTGATTCGGCTTCTCTTGATATTAGATTTATTGAAAAAAATGAGATCTAATTAGCCTTCTCATTACCGGAACAACTCTAGCAGTTTCTCTAATTTCGAAAGACCCCCAAAGCCATAAAAAGATTAATGAAGGAACTATCTACCTGCTTTAATTCGGAAAAGAAAAAGAAGTCTCCTCTGCCCTGAATAAAATCGTGTGGAGGTAGAAAAAAAAAAGAACTCAAGGTTAATGAATAGAAAAATCTTTATCATGTTCACTGTAGACTATTTTTATTTATTTATTGTAGTTCATTTTATGACAGCTACCACCTGCTGCTGACGTTTTAGTTTATTGGTCAAAATCTGTTCCATAATTAAAAACATTACTGGATGACATTTCGTATTTTTTATTACCATTTATGGGGCTATTTTGGATTTATCGCATTATTTACTTATTTCTTTATCGAGGTTACTTAAAATGACGCTGGGGATTCCAACATCCCTACCCCGTCAGTCCGACGATATTACAACTGATCCTGTTTATTATCCTTTTTCTTAATACCACTTATTAATGAAGGCGCAATTGAGGCCAATCGTTAACCCCTCCACTTCCAAAGCCCTCTCCCAGGCCAGTGTTCTCATAGGTTAAGAAGGCTCCCTAACGCTGAATTATAAGTAGATAAACACTAAAATATAATACTAGTCACAAATAAGTGCTGTGGAAAGCAGGCAGAGCTGTAATAGTGATTTCTTGTTTACTTTTTCTGCTACTGAGCTACCTGAGTTTTTTTTTTTTCGCATCGATAACCTGTGTCCCAAAATTTTAATGTTGTGTATAAAACAGCTATGCAGAACATGTACTAAAACAGGAAAATTATACTCTGAGGAACTAACTAAAATTGACGATATTTATGGAGGCAGGAGTTAGACACACACACACACACACACACACACACACACACACACACACACACACACAGAAAGAGAGAGAGAGAGAGAGAGAGAGAGAGAGAGAGAGAGAGAGAGAGAGAGAGAGAGAGCATTTTTTTTTTTTTTTTTTTTTTATAGTAATCATGGACATACAAAGTTTTTAGCTGCTAACTGTATATTAATGTTTTGTTCTTGCTTATATTTGCGTCCGTCCATATCATGCAAGTGATTTTGACGGATATTAACTTACTGACTGATAGACATTCACTCATCCCAACACAACAGTGGGATATTAACTGGAGTATAATGGAATTTCTTTCACAGCAAAGCAAGTGTTTTTATGGCCATATTCTATGGCGAAAAGATTAATCTAACATGTTAAACTTCCTGATCCAGATTAAATTAGTATCATTATTATTTATCCTGTAGTCCAGTATGCTATTCCTGTAACCCTGTATATCCTGTATGCTATTCCTGTAACCCTGTATATCCTGTATGCTATTCCTGTAACCCTGTACATCCTGTATGCTATTCCTGTGGCCCTGTATATCCTATTCCTGTAATGGTCTATATCCTGTACCCCATTCCTGTAACCCTCTCTATCGTATATGCTCTTCCTGTAACCTTGTATATCTTGTATGCTATTCCTGTAACCCTGTATATCCTGTATGCTATTCCTGTAACCCTGTATATCCTGTATGCTATTCCTGTAACCCTCTACATCCAAGTCCTGTAACCTTCCTTTAAGTACCAGGTTGTATGTTGCATATCCCGTTCTGTAATGGCTGTTGTTGTTTTACTTATGCTGAAACTTCCACTTCTTAGTTTTAATTGAAACTTCTAAACTTGCCTCGTTTAGTGTTGTACAGTTCTATTGCCACACGCCCAAGTTTGGTTGTGGTGGGTGGAGTGGTTTGGTGTGGTGTGGTGTGGGATTAGTGATGCGGCAGGAGACGGTGATAGCAGTGTAGTATTATATATGCAAAATGGAGAGAGAGAGAGAGAGAGAGAGAGAGAGAGAGAGAGAGAGACCTGACAAAGCAAATGATTTCGTGTGACGGGAGGAACATCAGAAAAAAAAATAATAATCTGGATGAAAACAATTGAAAAGGATAATCCGAATATTAGAAAAACGGAAATCTCTCTCTCTCTCTCTCTCTCTCTCTCTCTCTCTGCTAATATCTTTTCAGTCTTCCTTTCCTTCCTTCGCTCCTTCCACTTTTTCTTCCTTCCTTCGTATCCTCCTGTCCACACGCGAAGACTGAGTAAAGTGCTGAAGAAACTATGGAAGAAGTCAAGTTCTCTCTCTCTCTCTCTTTTGAATTTTCTGTAAAAAGTCAAGGAAACCCTGTATGAAGCGAAGAGGCTTAGTGAGGCGTTGGAAAGATAATGAACGTGCGTGTTTGTGTGTGTGTTTGTGTGTGTGCCGGAGGAGGCGGAAAAGAGAAAAATGAGATGAAGTGGTGAAGAGGAAGAAAGGGAGGAAAGGGAAGGTAGGAAAGAAAGGAAAAGAGGGAGGGAGGGTTAGAGAAACAGTGGAAACGTGGAGGGTAAGAGGTGAAGCAGGGAAAAGAAAGAAGAGGGGAGGGGGGGAAGCTCGTGTAAACAGCCGAGAAGAAACCTGTGGTGACTGATGATGATGATGATGGTGATGATGATGATTGTGATGATGATGATGGTGATGATGTTGATGGTGATGATGATTTGTGATGATGATGCTAGTGATGGTGATGATGATGGTGGTGGTGATGATTGTCATGATGATGATTGTGATGGTAACAATGCTGCTGCTGCTGCTGCTGCTGCTGCTGCTGATGATGATGATGATGATGATGATGACGATGACGATGACGATGACGATGACGTTGACGATAATAATGGTGATAACAACACTAACGATGCAAAATAAAAACCACACCCCCTGCTCCCACAGCACACGATCACTCCTCCATCATTGAACACAGGGACGGGGGGAGGGGGGAAATTAGTGGTCACCTCGTTAGTCAGGGGGTCATTAACGCACAAACTGACACCCAACCCATCCCAGTACATTCTGCCTCACCCATAAACCACCATCTCAACTGATTACAAACAGGCATCCAATTTGACATCTATCCTCCAGCACAATACTTTTTTTTGGGGGGAGGTAATTTTTTTGGTGGTGGCCTAAGTCAGTGTAAATTATGGCGCCTGGGAGAATAAGAATCTTGCATATATTTTCCTGGCACACCTTACTGTGTCAATATACTTGTAATCCCGTTCCTGGTAGCAGTAGTAGTAGTAGTAGTTGTAGTAGTAGTAGTAGTAGTAGTAGAAGTTGTTGTTATTGTTGTTGTTGTACTTTTTGTTGTTGCTGTTGTTGTTGTTGTTGTTGTTGTTGGCGGTGGTGGTGGTGGTGGTGGTGGTTGTGGTGTAGTAGTAATAGTGGTAGTAATAATGATAGTGATAATAATGGTGATGATAAAACTAATGATACTAATGAACTATTGTAGTAGCTGTAGCAGCAGCAGTAGTAGTAGCAGTAGCAGTAGCAGTAGCAGTAGTAGTAGTAGTTGTAGTAGTAGTAGTAGTAGTAGTAGCAGTAATACTTCTTGTTGTTGTTGTTGTAATTTTTGTTGTTGCTATTGTTCTTGTTGTTGTTGTTGTTGGTGGTGGTGGTGGTGGTTATGGTGGTGGTCGTGATTGTGGTGGTGGTGGTGATAGTGGTGGTCGTGATTGTGGTGGTGGTGGTGATAGTGGTGGTCGTGATTGTGGTGGTGGTGGTGATAGTGGTGGTCGTGATTGTGGTGGTGGTGGTGGTCTTCGTCGTCGTGGTCGTGGTGTTGCAGTAGTAGTAGTAATGACAGTCATAAAAATGGTGATAATACTAATGATACTAATGAACTGTTGTAGTAGCAGTAGCAGCAGCAGTAGTAGTAGTATGATGATTAGTAGTAGTAGTAGTAGTGGTGGTGGTGGTGGTGGTTGTGGGAGGAGGAGGAGGAGGAGGAGGAGGAGTAACGATAGGGATAATAATGATGATAATACTAATGCTGCTAATGATAAGTAGTAGTAGTAGTAGTTGTTGTTGTTGTTGTTGTTGCATTGACAATGATAACAATGGTAATGATAATACTGATGACAGTAATGATAAGGAATAAAAAAAAGCCCTGACAACCTAAAAACAACAAAGATCTTGAATTTGTCTCTGTTGTTTTGTTTTTATATTTTCTTGGAGGGAACACTCTTGCGAAGTTTTGGCCTTTGGTTCCTTCTTCCTTGCATACAAAAACTGTCCACCTACGACACACCAACTGTGGGCTGATCCTCTGCATCACTCACCTACATCTGGTATACAGAGTGTGACAATTTATAATGAAAGAAGGAAACGAAAAGAGAAAGGTACGGAGAGCAAGAAAGTCTCTAACACGACTTTCCTAACGATCTATTGTAGGATGCGGCTGGTTAATATCCTATTGTCCGTTATCTATGCAGACTATGGCGATTTCAGAGGGATTCGTATAACACGGAGTCGCTTGGGAAAAGGAGTTAGGGAGCTTCCTTAAGCGACGAGAATACGAGCCTGAAAGAGACTGTTACAGGGCCAAAGACATACTAAGTCAGACTTACAGGACGAGTCACCTATGCACAGTCGTCATCAAGAGCATTGTCACTTCTTTTTTCTCCATGGACTTCACAAAATAGTATGGTTAATCTGCAGGAACGTACACTGACAGGTTCATGTGTCGAATTAACACACTGATTGGCAAAGCTGATGGAGAAATAAAGCAGGAGAGACGACAGGACTTTTAAATCGGTACTGTATACACGGTAAATAAACAAGTACGGTACAGCATATGGTTCGTCCGATGCATTTCATGAAGTTTCAGGCAACCCCCACCCTAATACACAGACAAATGTCCAGTCTTAGTCCATTGTGTCATATTCTTTAGTACAAAGTCTGCACATTTAGTTATTGACTTATTTGTTTATGTATAGCCCTTTCATGCTGCATATTGAGAGAGAAAAGAGGTGAGTGTGTGGATAGATAAATATCTAATAGAGGGTAATGTGAGAGGTAGGCAAACAATGAAAGTAAAAGCGCATAATGTAGCAATACGAGTAAAGATGAAGGATTAGGACAGTGTTAACTAATACAAATAAACAATCCATGGCCAATCCTACCATACATATACCATAGACAATACAGAACTACTGTATCCTATATGGCCAAAACACTAGATATAAACATGTACTGAACATATATAGGACCCGTTTGGAATTTCTGAATAGTTTGACAAATGCGTCACACCTTGTATTATTATAGCGTTATTTTAGATGTTATTCATTATTCAGGCTATCATAAAATACATGAATACATACATACATAAATGCACAAACATACACACACATACATACATGGTCACACAAAAACATGTTGTTTCACTGATACATTCAGCCGTTATCTCTGTCTGTCTGTCTGTCTGTCTCTCTCTCTCTCTCTCTCTCTCTCTCTCTCTGTCTCTCTCTCTCTCTCGAATGGTATACCTCTATTTATCCTTTTCTCTTTTCTCCAGGTAGCTCTCTCTCTCTCTCTCTCTCTCTCTCTCTCTCTCTCTCTCTCTCTCTCTCTCTCTCTCTCTCTCTCTCTCAGTGCAGGACTAACCAGATTAAAACTTGTCTCTCGCGGGAAAATGATTAACATTTTATGACAGAATTACGCTTCCACGTTTTAATACGAGGCTTTATAGTGCTGGATGTAGGATTAGAGAGAGAGAGAGAGAGAGAGAGAGAGAGACTACACATATACCCTATACTGATATTTAGTTCCAATTTTTTTTGCAGGTGAAGGAACCGACAGCCACATACCGCCCGTAATACATAAATAAATAGATAAATGAATAAATAAATGAAACTCAAACTACTCTTAGTAAATAAATAAATAAATAAGTAAATAAAATAAATGCAAATTACCCCCAATTAATGGCCCCCATATAGCAGCCACACCTCTTATAATTATGACTTGTAAATTATGAAGCAAATTATTTACGGAAGCAATTTTGTATTTCTGGTGCAGACGTTTCTATATTGTCTGTCAGTCATTCTGTCTGTCTAACTCTATCTATCTCAGTCTATCTATCTATCAATCTATCTATTTATCTGTCTTCTATCTATCTACCTACCTACCTATCTATCTATCTATCTATCTATCTATCTATTTAACACGGAAGCACTTAAGTATGTTTGGAGCAATGACTTCTTTTTATATTTTCTATCCATCTATCTATCTACCTATCTATCGATGTATCTAATGTATCCAACACAGAACAAATTTAATACTTTTGGAGCAATGACGTCTCTATATCTTCTATATATCTATCTACTAGTTTACTACTATCTCTGCTTCTGTTTCTATCACAACTACTACTACTGCTATTACTACTAACACTCTTACTACTATTACTACTACAACTACTATAGTTTCTACAACTACTACTACCACCACCACTACTACAACTACTACTACCATCACCGTTACTACTACTACTACTACTATTACCACGACCACCACCTCCACCACCACCACCACCACTGCTACTCCTATGACTATGCTTCCCATCTCCAGACGGTTTTTTTAAGCATGGGTAGGACCTACAGTCATAGTGGGGTCAATGAACACCATATCTTATTCCTCCAGTTCAAAAACTCTGTCCTAAGCTGAGTAAACTCGTCAGGAGATAGCAAGAAAAGATAGAAAGATAGATTGGTAGACAGACATAAAACAGCGAGGTTACCGTATGGAAGGGTTTTTTGACCAGTGAATAAACCGAGAAAATCTACGGTTTTTACCTCCCATGTTTCACTTGCTATGACACACTCTCTCTCTCTCTCTCTCTCTCTCTCTCTCTCTCTCTCTCTCTCTCTCTCTCTCTCTCTCTCTCTCTCTCTCTCTCTCTCTCTCTCTCTCTCTCTCTCTCTCTCTCTCTCTCGGGAACCAGCAGGTACGTATCGGTGTCAACCACAATAGGTGTTCGTGCTTGCCCAAAGGGAATAACCGATGACTGGGTGGGGGACTTTCTCATCTCTTTATTGCTCTTCATGTCAGGCCTCTTTATTTCTCTCTCTATTTCTAGCTTCGTTTTATCATCATCATTGTCATCATCATCACTATCACCATCACCATCATCACCATCATCACCTCCCAATTTCACAGTACTGTAAATGAAGCTGGCAGATCTCAGAAACAGGAAACAGAATAAAAAAAATATATATCCGGGATAAAATCAATATGAAAGAGGGATGAGGAGGGGGAGGGGAAGGGGAAGGGGAAACGGAGGGAAAGGGGAGGGGAAGAGAGGTAGGGGTGAAAGGAAGGATATAGGATGAGTGGGATAGTTGTGGCGTGTGTGTGTGTGTGTGTGTGTGTGTGTGTGTGTGTGTGTGTGTGTGTGTGTGTGTGTGTGTGTGTGTGTGTGTGTGTGTGTGTGTGTGTGTGTGTGTGTGTGTGTGTGTGTGTGTGTGTGTGTGTGTGTGTGTGTGTGTGTGTGTGTGTGTGTGTGTGTGGGGGGGGGGGAGGAGGAAAAGAGAAATTTGGGATGTAGAGGTGGAGAGGAGGAATGGAAAAGTAGGAAGGAAAGCGAAGGAGGGAGGGAGAGAGGGAGGTAAAGAGAATGTGTGGAAACGGGGAGGACAAGAGCTGAAGGAGGAGGGAAGGGGAGGGGGACAGTTAACATGCGAGAAAAGAGCTGAAACGACTAATGATGATGATGAAGATGAAGGTAACAGTGATGATGATGGTGATGCCGCTCCTGCTGCTGCTGATGACGATGATAATGACAATGACGATAATAATGGTAATGATTTCGACAACAACAACGATAAGGAAGCAAAATAAAGTCACCCCCCCCCCCACAACTACACAATCAGTCCTCCTCCATCACTGAACACAGGGAAGGAGGAGGGGACTGGGTGACGACAATTAGGGGTCACCTCGTTAATCAGGAGGTCATCAGCGCACTAACTGACACCCAACACAACCCCAGTATACTAAGCCTCCTCCATAAACAACCATCTCAACTGATTACAAACATAAAGCCAATCTGGCATCTTTCCTCCTGCACATTGTTTTGGTTGGGGGATTATTTTTTTCGGTGGGCAGAATAATTTTGGGGGTAATTATTATTATGGTGGTTGTCTAAGTCAGTATAAATTATGGTGCCTTGGAGAAATTTATGTATTTTTCTTATACACCTTACTTTGCCAATATACTTGTGAATCAGTTCCTAGTAATGATATAAATAATGTTAGCATTATAATTATTATTTTTATTATCATTATTATTATTATTGTTATTATTATTATTATTATTATTTTTATTATTATCATTATTATTATTATTATTATTATTATTATTATTATTATTATCATTATTATTATAATGATTATTATTATTATTAATATTATTATTATTATTAGTAGTAGTAGTAGCAGTAGTAGTAGAAAGGAGTAATAGTAGTTGTTGTTGTTATTGACGGTGGTGATGATGGTGGGGTGTTGATGTTCGTGGCGATGGTGTAGTAGTAGTAGTCTTACAGAAACTTCGTAGGTGCTTGTACTGAAGTTTTGTAGATCAGTTATACATATATTAGACTCGTGGACGAGTGGTTGTTATACGTGGGTAGTTTTGTAAGTAGATAATCTTCGTTCCTTTTTATCATGTAATGCCAGGAGAAGTAAAGATTAGTATGGGATTATTTTTATTTGTCTTGGAAATATTAACAAAGTCTCTCACACACGAGTGAAGTATAGAGTCCCCCGAGCTAACCTCCCTGTCTCGCTCTCTCTCTCTCTGCCACACTCTCGCCCCTGTTGCTAGCCTCCTTCTCCCTACTACCTGCCAGTTGTGTGGCTTGCCCCTTTCTGAGCTCTGATTGCTACATTCTCGTTTAGCATGGGTCGTGTCACGTGTGCTATAGTTAGTCGCTTGCTGAACATATTTCCTGGCTTATGCAAGATGAAAAAATAGCAATTTTCTCTTGTTCATCTTTGATATGTCGTTTGATGTAGATTTGTTCGCGCTGATTGACCAATGAAATGACGTCAATACGATCTTTGTCTGTGCCAGAGAATTTTGGGGCAGTTTTATCTGCATGATAAACAAATATCTGAGCTTGATCTGTGGTGTTCATTTTCGTTGGTCGCTCTGTTAATTTAACTTGGACTTGTTTATCGTTGTGTGAGGGAATAGTGGAAAAGGATTTGCCAGAGCGATGAACCCTGTTAAGTATATTTTCATAGGTATGCAAGTCAGAGACAAAGTCCTCACTTGCTACGTCAGAGGGGGTTTACCAGTCATCATCTATAACTGACGTATTTGTTTCTTGATCTTTAGTTTGTGTTGAGTTTTGTACAATGGGTGTGTTGCCTTGGTGCTCTCCTAATTGTGTATCATCTGGTATTAACACGGGTGGGGGCGAAAATATCACTGTCATATCACTTAGCTAAAAAGAACTCATGATGCTAAGGTATGGTGTTATGAAATATGTCTTTTGTTTATGTCCTTACTAAATAGATGAGTAAATGAGTTGTAATAAATGATAGATAGTGAGTGTATAAGTGTATATATAAAAATAAGTAAAGGAGTTGAATATACCTAATTTTAGCACTGAGAAGAAATGAGTAAGTATAATTACACCCACTTGATACAGATCGGAGAGGAGTGTCGACACAACTGTCGATTTCGGATGATATGCAGGGTTGAATGAAGATCTCCTCTCGATAATTCTAGGGCTGTGTTGATGGACTATATTACTCAGGAAATTCCATGGCCTGGTGCATGTAGTGGTTAACAGCTGTAGTCACAGGCGAACCTCATCATAGAACGTCGAATTTCCAACTCAATACTGTGGAAATAAATGAGTATTAGTAGGAGCTATGTGAATAATGAGTAATGAGTAGTGGGTGAGAAGTGCCTGGTGTCAGTCACACGTTGATTGGCGTGGCGTTGTCTCAGCAAATACACATGGTGACGTCGGCTTCCCACACTGGTAGCTGTGGTGAGTAACTGAGTAGCGATGAGTAACCTGGGTGAGGAAAGGTAAGATGCGTTATAAATGTGGCTCTGGTGTTTTGCTGTGTGTCTTGACCTCTGCGTCAGCTGCCATCATTTAATGTTAAAGCTTTGTAGCCAACATTATTATACATGTAACTCTGAATTCTTGTAATAGGTGAGTCTTGAGTTAATTGAAGGGCAGGAGGAGTTAAAGATGAATACGGGGAGTTGATCTTGATTGATTATCTTCAGAGAAAGTCTAAGTTGAGCAGCGTATGTATTATACAGAGACTTAATATACTAAGTAAGTCTAGTTGGACCCCTCTTCTTATTCACTCTCTCCACTACCTGACGGTTCTATGGCTTGTCTCCTCTCCACCACCTGTCGATTCTAAGGCTAACCCTCTTCTGAGCTCTGCTTCCTAAATTCCTATTTTAGTAGGGGTCGTGTCACGTGGAATGTACTGATGTGAAGTTTCTAGAAGCCTGTGTGTAAGTATGTGTGTATGTGTGTGTATGGTTACGAGGCGCTGCTCGTGTGCTTATCAAGCATTCCTTGAGTTAGAGTGTGTAAGCATGTTTACCATTGCTCGATTCTCGCTGACACACTACCTATCTCATAGCCTGTCTTGCTGCTTCTATCTGTCTATCTATCTATCTATCTATCTATCTATCTATCTATCTATCCATCATGCTATCTATTATGATTTGTAATTATAATAAGGAGTCCTGACGCAGCAATGGTATGGGAGCCGGAATAAAACACAGTCGCATAACATAAGAATATGAGAGCCAAAGCAAAACCGAATTACATAACATTAAGTTAGGGTATGAGAGCCAGAGTAATTATAATAAGGAGTCCTGACGCAGCAATGGTATGGGAGCCGGAATAAAACACAGTCGCATAACATAAGAATATGAGAGCCAAAGCAAAACAGAATTACATAACATTAAGTTAGGGTATGAGAGCCAGAGTAATACAATGACATAATGATAAATTAGGATATGAGAGCCAGAGTGAAACAGAATCATATAACATATAGTTAGGGTATGGGAGGGAATGTAAAGCAACTACATAACATAAAGTTAGGATGTAAGAGTCAGAGTGAAACAGAATCACATAACATGTAGTTAGGGTATGGCAGGCAGAGTAATCACATAACATAAAGCTGTGGTATGAGAGCCGGAGTAAAATAGAATCTGAAAATCAGCGTAAAATAGAATGGCAATATGAAAATCAGCATCAAATGAGTGACTTTGAAAATCGGAATAAAAGAGTGATATCATGAAAATCAGTGTAAACCAGAATATTATAAAAATAAACAGAGTTACAATATGATAATCAGCATAAAACCTTCAGTATCAACGAGAGCCTCGAAGTTTATCTCAATTCCCAATTCTGCGGCGCACTCGGGCAAAAGCTCCGTTATGATGGCCAGCAGGTCAAGGTCTAAGGATACGGTGAGTAGCGTAATGGCCGGTAGGCATTTTACCACGTCGAGCACGCAGGTTAGTAGCGACCTATCACATAGCTTGACTGCAGAGGGTTCGGAAAGAGGGGTTATTAGAGGCGGGGAGAAAAACGCGAGGCAGGGAAGGCATCTGAAAGATGGAGGACGAAAGAGGGAGACAGCCGAGGAAACTGGAAGGACGGAGCACAAGGGAGAGGAATTGGTAGACAGTTGGGAGGTAGTGAATGCTCATCTTCACCCACTGCTTTGGGCTGTGGAGGGTTACGGAGAGTGTTAGTAGAGGGGCAGTTGAGGGGGGAGGTAAAGGAAGAACGGGAAGAACGGAGAAAAAAGGAAACGAACGGGGAGGCAGAGAGAGAGGAAGAAACGTTTATCCTTATATGCAGCTTTGGCTGTGTGAATGGTTTATTCTTTAGACCATAGGAGTATAAATCTTAGTGTATTATCTATTACAGGTTTGGGTAGATTCAACACATCGACTGATAATAAAATATTGCAAATAAAGAAACTTCTTTATAGTAAGCCTGTATCAGTATGACAAAGAACCTGAGTTATAACGTCTCCGAAGCTGTCTTTAACCGATCTCCATAAGTGGGTATTAAATGAATGAGTGAGTGAGATCGAGTACCCTTGGAGTATGAGTGAACCTGCATGGGGTGAAGGGAATGCGAGTGTGTGTGGGATTTAATTAAGGCTGAGGGAGTGAGAGTATATTATGGTAGAAACCTTGTTTAAGCTGCGTTATTTTTTGTGCCTGTGTGAATGACGTGTAAGTGTATCAATAAATACAGTAAAATAATACTGGTGAATGGATGTCGGATTGTGTGTGTGTGTGTGTGTGTGTGTGTGTGTGTGTGTGTGTGTGTGTGTGTGTGTGTGTGTGTGTGTGTGTGATACCAACGACTGCACAAATGAATGTGTCAGGTAATGTGCATGTTATTACGAGAACCAACGAATGAGAGTGACAATTAGACAGCAGCCAAAACACAGCCACTAACTAAGCACGTTAATTAGAACTTGAAGGTCGATGCATTGCAGGAGATTCGGTACTTGTGCTTGACATCCTCCGGCCAGAAGACCCACGACAAAGAGGGCGAGAAGGGCCGTCCGCATGGTGGTGGTGGTGGTGGTGGTGGAGCCTGTGGGGGAGAGCGAGAGAAAGTGAGTGTGGGAGTGGGGAAGCTAGGTGAAAGGAGGGAAAGAGTGAGTGGGAAATTGATAGAGTAAGTAAAGAGAGGGAGAATGAAGGATACATGAGAAGTGAGTGGGGATGTGGTAAGGGGAGGGAGTGTGTGTGTGTGTGTGTGTGTGTGTGTGTGTGTGTGTGTGTGTGTGTGTAAGGAAATGTAAAAGAAGGGAAAATGGAGGTTAAATGTGGAATTGGGATAAGAGTGCAGGAGCAAGTAAAGGGAGGGAGAATGGGGCATGAGTGGAGAATAAGAATCGAAGTGGTAAGGCAGGTAAAGGGAAAGAGTGTGAGGGATGAATGGCGAGTGAGTGGGGAAGTGGTAAGAAAGGTAAAGGAAGGGGGCGTGAGGGATGAGTGGCTAGTAAGTGTGGAAATGGAGATGGAAAGTGAGGGAAGGGTGAGCAAGGAGTGGAGAATTAGTAAGGTTACGTGCTTATTTTCCTTTTAACCTTAATTCGTTACAGATTTACGTCTTGTTGAAGCATATTTCACGAGGCTCAGTGGTAGGATATGACAAAGCTTAGGCGTTACATCCTTTCTTTGACTAGCATCATGTTCTAGTATTAACCTCTCTTTGCAAATCAGCAGTCACGATAATGAGGTGACAAATTAAGGCCAATTTGCATAAAATAATGCCAAGAAAGCCAAGGATCAAACAACTTCCGGTATAATTTTTAATTTCTTCGATAAAGCTATTTTCCTGTTAAAAGACACTGGACAAAAAAAAAAAAAAAAACAGTTTATAGAAGAAATCAAATCTGCTTAGATTTAGCCCATCAGGTGAATATTTCTGTATATTACCAAGAGGGAATAAGGTAATAAAATTATGACTATAGATCTTGAGTGAGTGATTATCAAGGCATCATCGAAATTTTATGCCACAAATGTACACAATAATAGTAACTTGTTTTGCTCTAAGACGTGGAAGCTGTCGGTTTTGTCTAACTTAATCAAGGATTTTAACCAATTCTGCAGCAAAGTTTTTCCCATAGGTAAAAGAATCATATGCTTTTACGGCGTACTTATTAACAAAGACTTAGTTATTAAGTGCCCAGAGGTGAGGAAATGTTAAGTGGTAGAACGTATAAATTGGGTTGTATCTGAATTAAATTTATGAATGAGGATATCTGATTCTTTGCTGTGGAAGGGAAGGTGAGTGAAGCGGAGAGTTATGGATTCCGTCTTTTATAAGGAGATGAGGCCGAGGAGGATGGAAGGGGTGATGGAAGGGGGAAGATGAGGTAGTGGGGGGAGAAATGGGCGGCGGTGGAAGGAAGAAGGAAGGAGAGAGGAGGAAAGATGGGACGGAGAAGGGAGGGAGCGAGTTAAGGAGAAGCTGTGAGAAAGAGAGAGAAGGAGGGAGGGAAAAGGGGAGCAGAGCATGGAAGGACCTTTAGAGAGGAAGGAAGATAATTAGGGATAGTGAAAAGAGACTGGGATTGAGGAAAGGAGGAAAGACGGTGATCGAGAGGGGGGGGGGAAGATGGGTAGTGGAAGGAGAGAGAGAGAGAGAGGTACCTCTTTGCGAGGTGATCCCTGTTACCAGTTAAGATTTACTTTGTTCCCAAACTGTTTTATCTCAGTAAGAGAAAAACTTGGAGAACAGAATTTAAAAACACACACACACACACACACACAGTGTTTTATCTTAGTTAAAAAAAACTTGGAGAACAGAATTTAAACACACACACACACACACACACACACACACACACACACACACACACACACACACACACACACACACACACACACACACACACACACACACACACACACACACACACACACAGAAGGTTTAGGAAACTAAATGATAGGACATAATAGTCTTATAAAGATTTTTTTTTTGTTTTGTTATAGATATCTGCAGACGATTTTATATACCCTAGGTGAGACATGGATTAGATATTGCATTTATTAACCACATTACTGCCAGATTTCCCAGCTAAAGTGTAATAAGAAAGACTATTCTGATGAAAAACGTAATAAAATACCACGTCTCACCATGTCCTTCAATCAGTACTTCTACCGTAATATTTTCATTTATTCTACGCCTATAAGTGTGACAGGAGTGTGAGTTCTCAGTATGTAACAAGGTAATAGTTACAGTTAAGCAGAATAGTATAATTACACAGGTGACGGGTGGTTTCATTACACAGGTGACAGGTGTTTTCACTTTGACTTTTGCTTGTGGTGTTTTTTTTAGGCGAATATTACTAACTGAATTGTTTACTTCGCATTAACATAAAGTTTTTTCTTCAAGTAATTATTACATTACTGGCCATGTATAACTATGTGGAGTTTCTTTAAAATATGTTCATAGGTCCATTGTTTTAAAATGTTAAGAGGGAAGGATGTAAAGATGATTTTTTGGTAATCGATGAATAGGAGAGAGACTCCATGAAGGAACAGAACCCTGAGGAACACCACACCTGAATGCTTTAGACGATTTGTAACACTCGACTACTGTATCTGTCTATTATTATTATTATTATTATTACTATTATTTTTGTTATTATTATTATTGTTATTATTATTATTATTATTATTATTATTATTATTATTATTATTTTCATCATTATTATTATTGTTATGATGACGATGATGATGATGATGATGATGGTGATGATGATCATGATGATAATGATGATTATGATCATCATGATCATGATCATGATGGTTACATATGTTATTGTTGTTATCATTATCATTATTATTAGTAGTAGTACTATTAATATGATGATAATGATGATTACTTGCGTTATTATTATTTTTTTTCTTCTACTTCTTCTTTTTCTTCTTCTTCCTGGTCTTCTTCTTCTTCTTCTTCTTCCTCTTCCTCTTCTTCTTCTTCTTCTTCTTCTACTTCTTTTTTTTCTTCTTCTTCTTCTTGTTATTATTATTATTATTATTTTTATTATTATTATTATTATTTATTATTATTTACTACTTGTAGTCACAGTCTGCCGATCAATAGCAACTCCACGAAGTTTTTTTTTTTTTTTTTTTTTTTATGTGTCCGACTCTGGGCATAGGCTTCACAGCCTGCTCTCAAGGCCCAGTAGTCCTCCTACATAGACCTTCATTCCCTCCTCCACCCACACACCAGAATTCTCGGTTATCGCGCATTTTCTCATCCAAACCTCACTCTCTCGTAGATTTACTCTTCTTACTAATAATTCCAAACACATTAGCACATCTACAGAAATAGACTGTCGCACCAGTCGAGCAGGGCAGTACTCCCGAGGTTGATGGAAAGCTGACGACAGGGAGAGCTGGAGCTCCCGTTTCATCAGCCTTCAGGACTAGTTCCTGACCATCCCCCTTTGCTGAACTTTTTCAGTGTCTCAGTAACACAGAGAGTAGGCCAGCATGCTCTCTAATACAAGTCTCTCTAACTACCAACACCAAACCACATACACAGTACACACTACATTTCCTTTTCCAAAATTCAAAAATAAATTATGGTGTCTCAACACCCAGCCTCGGAGTACCTAGGGGGGGACCATAAATGCCCCCACCTTCCGCCCCTGTCCCGGTGACGACTTGAGCTGCATGGAACCACTGTCTGACTCACTTCTTCATTTCTGCAACATTCGTGGCCTTTCCTCTAACTTTCACTCTGTTGAGCACCACCCCTCCTCCTCTAAACCACATCTCTTTCTAACAGACTCAGCTGTCAGAGGCAACTGACAGCAAACCCTTTTCTGTACCCTCCTACTTTCTCTATACTCATTTCAAAGCCAAACGTGGCTGTTGTGTATGTATTTGCAACGACTTATCTTCCTCTTGTGTTCCTGAACTTGCTTCTTCTGAATTCTCTACACTCTGGTTTCGGCTTTCCTGTCATTCTCTGACTAAATATATCTGTGCTGTTTACTTATCCCCTAATTCTACTGATTATCAAAAATTCTTTGACTCTCTTACTACTACGATGGAACACATTCTATCCATTTCTCCTTTCTCTGAAATCTCCATTTTAGGAGATTTCAATGTTCACCACCACCTTTGGCTTTCCTTTCTTTTCATTGATCCACCTGGTGAACAAGCCTACATCTTTTCTATCCTTAATGACCTAGAGCAGCTTGTACAGCACCCTACCCATATCCCTGACCGCCTTGGAGAGAGCTCCAACATACTTGACCTCTTCCTTACAACTAATCCTTCTGCTTACACTGTTAATCTTTCTCTCCTTAACCTGTCCTATCGCTCCAGTACGGCCTGGGGACCCTCCAAAGAAACGTTGTCTGTGGCACTTTGGAGCTGCGGATTGGGAGGCCCTCAGGCAGTACTTCTTTGATTTTCCCTGGAATGATTATTGCTTCCATGGCCGTGAGCCATCTGAGTGTGCCTCGCACATTACGGAGGTTATTCTCTCAGGCATGGAAGCATACATTCCTTTCTCATATCCTTTGACTAATGCAAGAAAGCCTTGGTTTAATCACGCTTGTTCTAATGCTGTCCGCAATAAGGAGAGGGCCTATAAAAGGTACCAGAGCCAACCCACCCCTGAATCACATCTTGCTTAAGTTTCTGCCCGGACTCATGCTAAGTCTGTTCTTCGCTCCGCTAAAAATAATTTCATCCGTAATAAATGATCTCAACTCTCTAACTCGAATTCCTCCAGCTCCTTCTGGCACCTTGCCAAAAACCTTTCTAACAACTTTACCTCATCATCCTTCCCTCCTCTTTTCTACTTCGATGGTTCTGTAGCTATCTCTTCTACTGATAAAGCAGATCTCTTCACTCAGACTTTCTCCTCCAATTCCACCTTAGACGATGCCGGTGCTGTTCCTCCTTCACTTCCCCCCTCTGACTTCCTCATGGCTAACAATAAAATCTCTTCAGCTGATGTATTTTCTGCCATCACAGGCCTCAGTACCAACAAGGCATATGGGCCTGATGGAGTCCCTTCTGTTGTTATCAAGAAGTGTGCTTACATCCTGCCTAAGCAAACTTTTTCATCTTTGTCTATCAACTTGTACCTTTCCTTCTTGCTGGAAGTTTGCTTTCATTCAGCCAGTCACAGAGAAGAGTGACCAATCCCAACCCTCTAACTATCGTCCAATTGCTTTAACATCCTGTATCTCAAAAATTTTCGAGTCCGTTCTTAATAGAAATATTTTAAAGCATCTTTCCTATCACAACGTTCTTTCTTATCGTCAGTATGGGTTCCGTCAGGAACACTCCACAGGCTATCTTCTCACCTACCTTTCAGACTCCTGGTCATCCTCCTTTCGGGACTTTGGCGAAAGCTTTGCCATTGCACTTGACATCTCGAAGGCTTTCGATCGAGTCTGGCACAAATCTTTAATTTCCAAACTGCCCTCCTACAGTTTCTATCCTTCTATCTGTGCCTTCATCTATAGCTTCCTTTCTGGTCGTTCTATAGCCGCTGTAGTAGATGACCATCGTTCTTCTCCTAGATCTATCAACAGTGGTGTTCCTCATGGCTCTGTCCTATCACCAACTCTCTTCCTTTTATCCATCAATGACCTTCTAATCTGTAAGTCTAACCCTATCCACTTGTACGCTGATGACTCCACACTTCACCTTTTCATTCGGTTCCCGCAACGTTCATCTCAGCAGTTGCTTCAACAAACAAGGGATGAGGCTATGGCACCTAATGTCTGACTGGCTCGTATCTCTGACTGGGGTAAAAATAATCTTGTTGTTTTTAATGCATCAAAGACTCAATTCTTGCATCTATCATCCCAGCAAAATCTTCCACAGGTGTACCCACTAATGTTTAGTAACACTCAGCTTAATCCTGCATCATCCTTGAACATGCCTGGAGTTTCATTCACTTGGGACTTATGTTGTAAAGATCATATTACATCTCTTGTAAAATCTGCATGCAAGAGATTAGGTATGCTATGCGGACTCCGCTCCTTCTTTACCCCTGCACAATTGTATACTCTATACACGGGTTTTATTCGCCCCTGTGTGGAGTACAACTCGCATGTGTGGGGAGGTTCTCCACAACCAGCTCTTCTCAGTAGGGTGGGATCAAAGGCTTTTCGTCTCATTAACTTTCCTCCTCTTACTGGCTCCTTTCAACCTCTGTCTCTTCGCCACACTGTTGCATCTTTATCTCTTTTCTATCGCTACTTCACTGGTCGCTGCTCCCCTGAACTGTCTGCATGCATTCCTCCACCTCTACGACGGGCGTGTAGCTCCGTCAACAGCAAACTCACATCCCTTTTCTGTCGAAGTCTCTAATGCAACAGTTAACCGTTATTCCCAGTCCTTCATTTATGCAACAGGGCAACTCTGAAACTGTCTCCCTCTGCCTGTATTTCCTGCTTCCTATGATCTCCAGTCTTTCAAACGCAGTGTGTCCAGGCTTCTCGAAATGATCGGATCTTGAATTTGGCCTTCTCCTACATTTTGTTCTTTTCTTGGAAGGGACAGTTTTGCGGGCTCGTGGCCTTTGGTTCTATTTTCCTAGCATAAAAAAAAAAGTCTGACACGGCCAATTACTCCAATAATTGGGTGAGTGACAAGAAAAGGCTGGTGAATTTAGGAACGTACTTTTTAAGGTAATGAAGTTAATAAGCATTTGCTGGCGTGGCGTGAATCATTTGCCTACGTTATGCGTGTGGAAGGAAGAACATATGTTTAAGGACACGGAGCAGAAGCCTGCAAGCTGTGTTCGAAACATGTGATTGACAGGACGAAGCGACGCACCGGGTTAGAGCCGCTACAGCATCTGAGTCTTGACGTTGGACTGACCCCAGAGCCTCGTTTCCTCTTCTCGATCACATGTTTTTAGCAAGTGTGGCCGGTCACTTAGACAGGCGTAGATACACGTTAGACACCATTAAGGCATTCAGCCGCCCTCACACACACACACACACACACACACACACACACACACACACACACACACACACACGTGTACATGCCTACATATATATATATATATATATATATATATATATATATATATATATATATATATATATATATATATATCCTCAGAACCCCTAGGACGCAAAGAAGGAAAGTAGGACTTCGTCTTCACCATTTCTTTTTACAATCATCTGCCAGAAATTCACGTCCTGGAAAAAAAAAAAATGATGTAGAAAATCTTTCTTCACTCTTACCTGTTTGTTGTTGATCTGCTCTTTTCAGTCCTAACAAATCTTATTTTACCCCTCCGTCGCATTTGTTATTTAGCCTTTTTCGTCCTCCATCTCTGAGCTACTGCTTAGTTAACTTGGTTGACCATCTTTTATTATTACTGCGACTAATGTGACCTGCCCACATCCACTTTGGATGATTCCGGTTCCATGTCCATATTCCTACCCCTCTGACATCCTGATGCCTGCCATTACAATTTGTTGAGGGATCGTATTTTTCACGCTCACTGGTCACAACACCCACAAGGCGTATGGACCTGATGGGGTACCTCCTGTTGCCCTCATAAGCTGTGTCTGTGCTGGCACCCTGTCTACATAAAGTCTTTTGCCATGTCAACGTAAGCCTTACCTTCTTGCTGGGAGTTTGCTTTCATTCAACCTCTTCCGAAAAGAGGCTTTCGTCCCTAACCCCTTTCAGAATAGCCCAATTGCTTAAGTATCTTGTTTTTGTGAAGGGTTTGAGGGTATGTTTAACTAGAAGATTCTGAAGCATTATCCACTCATAAACTTTTTTCTTCTAGGGATGCCCCACTGCTGATGTGCACCTTGCCTTATAATTTTTGGCCAACCTCCTTTTGGCAAAAAATCTTGATTTTCAAAGTGCTTTTTTATGGTTTCTTCCCTGTATGTGCCTTCATCTCAAGCTTTCTTTGTGGTCATTCTGTAGCTGCTGTTGTAGAATGCCTCTATTCGTCTTATAGAACTATCAATAGTGGTGTTCCTCAGTTGTCTCTCCTGTCACCAGCTCTCCCTTATATCCATCAGTGATTTTCTGAAGTGCATCTTTTTCCCCATCGACTCTCACTCAGACGAGACCACTCTTCATATTCCTATATACTTCTCTCGGTGTCCGTTACTTAAGTTCTTTAAGTAATCATGTGATGAAACTGTGCCTGACTAATTTCTGATTTAACTATCATTTCTGATTGGATATATATATATATATATATATATATATATCTATATATATATATATATATATATATATATATATATATGGAGCCTCTGTTGTACAGTGGTAAAGTGTGCGTGTTCGTACACTGAAGAACGAGGGTTCGCGCCCCGCCAGGGTGATAAACTTTGGGAACGTTCTTCTGGCCACGTACTGCATTGGCGGACACAAGGGGTGCTGTGGTTGAAACAGTGTCACATACTATAAAGTACGCTTGCACCCAGTCGGCTTGTGCGGGTCAATTACACTTGCATTACAGACTACACACACATCCAAAGCCACTCCAACAGTACAAATACACTTACAAGCATTTCTCACTCTACATACAATCTCTATTAGACAGCCTAAGCCACTTCGTAGAGATACATTGGCTGTATCGTCCTCACTTCGGTAGGGATAGGCCGGTCCTGCAGTGGACACTCAAACGGCTGATGAGATTATATATATATATATATATATATATATATATATGTACCATCATTATCAGCCTTTTGAGTATCCACTGCAGGACCGGCCTATCCCGACCGAAGTCGGGACGATACAGCCAATGTATCTGTACAAAGAGGCTTAGGCTGTCTAGTAGAGATTGTATGTAGGGTGAGAAGTGCTTGTAAGTGTAATTGTAGTGCTGGAGTGGCTTTGGATGTGTGTGTAGTCTGTGAACCAAGTGTAATCGGCCTGCGCAAGCCAACTGAGTGCAAGCATACTTTACAGTAAGCGACACTGGTTCAACCACAGCACCCCGTGTGTCCGCCAATGCAGTACGTGGCCGGGTGAACACTCCCAGAGTTTATTACCCTGGCGGGGCGCGAACCATGGTCCATCCGTGTACGAAACGCACACTCTACCACTGTACCACAGAGGCTCCATATATATCCTCCCTGGGGAAGGGGGGATAGAATACTTCCCCAGTATTCCCTGCTTGTCGTAAGAGGCGACTAAAAGGGACACTTTTATCTACATTCTTTTTGCTCTCTTTCTTTTTGCTCTCTTTCTTTCCCTTGTACTTTGTCTGTCCAAACCCTCTGCATTTTACTTTCATTTAGTTAATTTCCTCTCTCCACTGTCTGGTTCCTGCGAATCACTGGCATTGGGTCCAGGGTAAAAAAAAAAATTTTACTGCCTAAGAAATATTGATGAACTCTGGTGACGAAGCAATGGCCCTCAGTTACGTGCAGCCCTTAAGTGGGCAGGGGGTGCTAAGAATCCCACGGTGTAGAAATAAGTACATAAATCCAAAAAGAACCTTAAGAATAGGAAACTGGAATGTTCGAACTCTCAATCAGGCTGGTAAAATGGAAGAACTTATTTCAGTGTTCAAGGAATACAAGATGGATATTTGTGCTCTTACAGAAACGAGGTTGCTTGGAGTTGATAAAATGAATTTGGAAGATGGTATTACTATGTTGGTTTCTGGTAGGAGTGATGGAAATCATTACCAAGGAGTAGGCTTACTGTTGAGTAGAGATGCTTGCAAGGCACTATGTGAGTTTGAACCAATTAATGAGCACTTGCTTTATGCTCGCTTAAAATCTGACCATGGTAATATCAGTATGGTTGTAGGGTACGCTCCGACAAATGAGGCTGCTGATGAAATGAAGGATGACTTTTATGAGAAGCTGCAGGATGTAGTGAATAGAGTGGCAAGACATGATGTGTTAGTTTGCATTGGTGATTTTAATGCGATTGTTGGCAGTAGTAGGGATGGCTTTGAAGATTGTATGGGTAAGGAGGGTGTTGGTATAAGAAACGAAAATGGGGTGCGACTTGCAAGCTTTTGTTTGGCAAATGACCTTATCATTGGTGGAACTATCTTTGAGCATAGAAAAATACATAAGACTACTTGGATTTCACCATGTGGTAAATATTGTAACCAGATTGACCACATTGCAATTAGCAGAAGGCATAGAAGTTACTTGCAAGATGTTTGCGTAAGGAGGGGGGCAGATATAGGTAGTGATCATCAACTTGTTGTGTCAAAGTTTAAAATAAAACTTAAGAGAAACGTTAATGGTAATTGTACAGGAGGTAATAATTATGATTTTGATGAGCTGAGAAGTGATGAGAGCACGAGGGAAAAGTTTCGGTGCGAATGTAGAAACAGGTTTCTAGTCCTGCAGACTTTGATGGAATCTGAAGACAATGATATTAATCAAATGTGGAGAGAGGTAAAAGAGGTTTTGCATGAGAGTGCTAAGGTTACTATTAAGAAAAAGGGAAAAGCGAGAAGGAAAAAGTGGATGTCAGATGAAACATGGAATGTAATTCAGAAAAGGAAAGAGGCTAAGTTAAGAAGTGAAGAAACAACATGTTGATGGCCAGGTAGTTGAAGTACTTAGAGCAAAGTACTGGAGTTTACATTCTGAAGTAAAAAGACTCGTTAGACGTGATAAGAGGAGACTATATGATGAAAAGGCGACAGAGACAGAAATTAAATTAAGTAAAAATGACGGTCAGAGCACAAGAGTAGCGTATCAGGCCATAAAGGAGTTAACTGGGACTGAAAGGAGAAGGAAGGAAATACCTGTACGAGATAGAAATGGTAATTTGATGACTAAAGATTTGGATATAAAAGGAAGATGGAAAGAGCACTTTGAATCTGTTCTAAATAGACCAATCCCAGCTGAAGAGGACATTTTGCCAGCCGAGAGAGATTTGCAGATAGAAACAGGGGATATAACTTTGGAAGAGGTAGCAAAATCTATAAAGGGGTTAAAGAATTTTAAGGCTCCAGGTGAGGATGGAATATTCCCTGAAATGCTTAAGGTGGAAAATGACGAGTTGATGAATGCGCTTTTGAAACTTTTTAATGTGGCTTGGGATAATGGTGGAATTCCAGAAGAGTGGAAAAATGGAGTGATTATAAAAATACCAAAAAGGGAGATTTAAGTGTGTGTGGCAATTGGAGGGGGATAACTTTGACACCTGTAGTTGCAAAAAGTCTTTTCCAAAATCTTGTTGAACAGAATAGAGCCAGTAATTGATAAAATTTTAAGAGAAGAACAAGCGGGATTTAGAAAGGGTCGAGGTTGTAATGATCAGATTTTTATTGTAAGGCATCTAATGCAACAAGCTAATGAGATGAAAATGCCACTTAACATGTGTTTTGTGGATTTTGAAAAGGCGTTTGATAGTGTTTCACGTGGAGCTATGTTGAAAATTATGAGATTC